>NC_061065.1:6743835-6779212 GCF_021917145.1 Hypomesus transpacificus | reverse complement strand
CTGTCCTGTGTGCGTTCACCCTCATCACCATGCACAGAGGAGAAGTACTGTATGTGCGTTTAAATTCTGCTCAAACAAAAGTATGGAACAAAGCCACAAGCACGATTTCTAGACTTTTTGTATCACAAGGGAAAAAACGCACATGCTTTCTGTGTGTGTGTTTGTGTGTGTGCACTGCAGCGTGTCTGGTTTCTAATGATGTTCATCCATAATTGAGAGGTGCCTAGCAGGAGAACACAGAGTGGCGGTTAAGCTAGGCTCCAGCCCCTGTGTGTGTGTGTGTGTGTGTGTCATGGGGGTCACTCACGCACAAAACGTCCTGTGCCATGGGGCAGGAACAGGAGCCGGACTCTGACTCTGTTTAATTGATGCCACCTCTGATTAACTGTCAGTTTAGGATCAACACCAGCTAATTCACTGAGGGGCCCTAACTAGAGGCTCACAGACGCACTTTGACCCCTGCACACTGGAGAGCTTAACCTACACAGCTACACAACAAACCCAGTCTCACCTGCTGAACGACACACTGGTATCGATTGAAGATACATCAGACTTCAGACTTCTTGAGAATTCATCCATTCTCATTGATTACTATGAAGTGGGGGGGGGGGGCATTTCAAGCCCATCATGGGGAATTGTGAAGTTTTGTCTAATGTTCTCTGATTGGAGGAATCAGTTTTCAGTGAGGTTCATGGTGTGATGGAAGTGATTCTCTCAAGACAAATAACAGCCTGGGTCTCCTGCCAGCTGTTTTGACTGGCAGGAGACTGCTGGTGCCACTTTGATTAACACACACACACACAAACACACAGCAAATTCTCTCTCTCTCACACACACACACACACACACACACACACACACACACACCAGTATGACTTGATGAAGGTGACAAGATGATACTAACAAACACACACTGTAAGACAAACTGCTAAATGAGGAGAAGAGACCATCAATTACTAATGGAGTCTGTAACCGAGAGCAGAGTTGACTCTGAGGAAAACAAAGGTGTGTACTTTAACACATACTGTTTTGTCCACTGTTCAAACTGTTTTGCCTTCCTAAACCAGCCAAAAACCTGAGAAATTGGTCCCAGAGTCACTAAACATAGTACAGTCCTGTCAAAACCCTGTCACACGCACTAAGACTCACACAGTGAAGGGTTATGCTCACTGTAACGCTTAATGTGTCATCACATGGCTAAGCTGGGACCAGGTCAGAACCTTGCAATCCTAAAAGTTCTCTAGGCAACAGCCCCACCTGGTGGTGATGTTCAGAAACACACCAGCACACACACATCCTGCAGGTAAAGGCATCGTCAGCTTTTGGTTATGAGTGCTGAAAGTACTGCTCTACACTGACACCTGCTGGTCACCAGAGTCACTACCCTCAACCTAAAACAGGATGTAAACTGTTCCCTTCGGTTCACCACTCCTTTAGGGATGAGGTATGTAGGTGGGTGATACGCTGAGTTTGTATGAGAGAGACTTGTCTCCTTCTGAGGTCAAGAGGTCATCCCTTGAGGCCCCTTTACAGTCCACTGATAGATATGAACACGTGTCCAGACTCACTGGAGACAGTTAGCAGGAAATATACAGAAACAGACTTATGAGTTACGATGTTGTTACAAACTTGCTGACACCTGCCGTGCCTTGTAAGGAAACGTTCTGTGGAAAATATAATTGTACTGACCTATTCATTGTATATAAGGACGTTTGTGATCTCTGTGCTTCACTCATCTGAACACTCTCTCCTGAAGGGTTACATGATCCAACATCGTTCTTGTAAACAAAGTCAACACTTTTAAATGTCGTGCCTCTTTCCGGTCACCGACTGACCTCATCCTATCAGTGGGAGTCAAGGCAAGTGATTAAACAAAATGTTTATTCAATTGGACAGTCCTTTTTGTCACAGGTTAAATACAACATGATATTATTGGCCCTGGTCACACACCCAGGCCAGACCGGGCCAGACCGGGCCAGGCAGCATCTGGCCCGCGTCACGTCGGACAACAACAAACATGGTCACAGATTCCACGGTTTTATCCATAGTTGTTAACTGTTGCTTGGGTGATGGGTAGAGTTAGGATCCAGTACCAGGGGAAACTGATTTCTGTTCCATCTAAATCCCTGGTCTCCCACTTCCCCAGTCCATCCTACATGAACCATTTTCAGACTGGGGGTGGGGTGTGGGGAAGAGCGGGGTGTGGGGGAATCTGGATTGAAATCTCACTCAAAGTTCACATAAAAAAAACAAGGAAAATAAAATAATATATTTACACAAACGCACATACACTGGTACTTACATACATAAAAAGATACATACTTGCATGTGTCTCTGCACACGTACATTCAAAACATTCAGACGTACATACAACACACACACACACACACAACACCTCCTACTCACACAAACAACGTTGTTTTGGTGGCGTTATCAGTCACAATTCCACAGTCGCGTCACTACCCAACCCTCAGAATCCAACCACAGTCCTATCTGATGAACCTCAAAACTCACATCAACACCACCTTGCTTCCCTTCTGATTCTTTCCCGGTCACCAGCACTGATCTCAAACCAGACGGCCAGGTCTAAGCAGATCACCCTGCAGGTGTCCACCACAGCCCTGTCACCGGTCCTGTGGTTTCAGATCAGTGCAGGTAAGAAGCGGAGGCTGAGAGGACGTGAGGCCCCCTCGGGGGGCCCCTCAGGAGGCCCCCTCAGGAGGCCCCTGCAGTCTCCTGGTCCTCCAGCCCGTTAGCAGACAGGCTGAGGGAGGGCAGATGAGGGGCAGCCTACTCCAGCATCTCCACTCTCTCCTCGTGGGAAACCGTGAGGGCAAACGATCAGAAACGATCCGAAAAGCAGCGTCAAACAAACCAACCAGAAAAAAAACACAGGAGAAAACAAGAGCTGATGGCCGTATCTCCGGTGTGACAGTAATATGGACAGCACAGTCATGTGATGTGTCTGTGACAGTAATATGGACAGCACAGTCATGTGATGTGTCTGTGGCAGAGTGGCGTGGAGTTTGCGGTGACCAGTGACAGCTTGTTCCCTCAGAGCGCGTCCCCTCCGCAAACGGCTTTGGGACGCACTCTTCATTCAAGCTCAGCGCAACCGACACACACGCATCGCCCCCGGCAACAGAGAAAGAAATTACAAATACGAAAATAAAAATAAAACAATTAAAAGTGAAAACAAAAAGAACTTAAGAGCGAATCGGCATGCTGTCACGACACCTCAAAGGGGAAGGAGAGCCTAGAGGTCAGCGTTCAGACAGGGGTCACGGTTCAAGGGTCAAAGGTTGACAGGTCAGAGGTCAACCTGGTTAGTGGTATGAATACTCCTGCCTCCAAAAGGCTTAACCCTGATTGGTCTAAAATGACCTCAGTAAAACTCAGACAACCATCACCAGAGTGTGTTGTGTAAATGTGTGTGAGATAATTTCTAAATGGATCACTGACTATTTCATATCAGATTTCGTTTTATCAACAAAAACCCATCTTTTGGAACAATAGATAAATAATAAAGAGTTTCCTCTCAATCGTACAGAACATCCGATCAAAATAGGTTAAGCTCTGCCTTCATGCCCTGGTCAAGACCTTGACACACCTCCCAGGAGCAGGTGTGGTTGTACCCTTGGTTACGGTTCAGAGGTGAAAGGTCAGGGCTGGAGCTGCA
The DNA here is from genome assembly GCF_021917145.1 of Hypomesus transpacificus. Lineage (NCBI taxonomy): Eukaryota > Metazoa > Chordata > Actinopteri > Osmeriformes > Osmeridae > Hypomesus > Hypomesus transpacificus. Next base: position 6,775,533 of record NC_061065.1, on the reverse strand, counting down.
TTATTGTGAAGCCTGTCTATCAAACTAACGGAGACCTAAATGATGTTTCCCCAAGGCAATATTATACTGTACATTCATGAGACTGTGAGTCAGTGTCATCTTCTCCAATCAGAAGATGTGCGGTGTGTGTTTGCGTGTGTCAGCACAGTGTCTGTGTACAAGCAACCTGCGAATGTGTGCATTTGTGTCAAGTAAGTGTGTGAATGTTTGTGTGTGTGTGTTTGTGAGGCTGGTCTGGGCTTCTGTCCTTGCGGCTGAAGCACATTTCCTTAGGAAACAAGCACACCTCATTGGCTCAACCAATTGGCCGATCACCAATCACGGAACCCAGAACCCTAAGTACCACCCCTGTAGTCCAGAACACTTGCCCCAAACTGAAACTGTTCATGGTTCCAGAGTTAGGGGAAGCGCGTGTGTTGAGGAAAGGAGAATAGGAGGGTCATTGTCTAGCTGGATAGAGATGTCCTTGGGGTAGAGGAGGCTGGGTGGCTGTTTTCCGTGATGATGAAAGTGAAGTGTCGGTTGGCTGCAAAAGGGAAGTGGGAGGGCTTTAAACCTCCGCTTCCTTCAAGCCGATTCGCTCCTCATCTTGTCAGTCACTGTTGGGCTTCTTCAGAGAAAAGGCATAGATGTTGAAGTGGTCGCTAAGCTGGTGCACCTGGGATGGGGTTGAGGGGGGGGGGGGGGGGGGGGACACAGGAAGTTGACATTAAACCTTGCTCTCTATTAGTGAACGAGTGGCAAAGTTAATCATCTCACAGGAACAAACGCATACCAACTCATAAGTGTGTGTGTGTGTGTGTGTGTGTGTGTGTACTCACCACTGACACTCCATAGTGGATGTGTGCCAGTATTACTCCACTCGTCCACACGTACAGCAGCACAGTCTCATCAACACCGTTCAATGCCAGCAACACCACCGCCGTCAGGGGCAACAACAGCCAGCTCAGCGCCTGACAACGAGTGTTACTCATCTGGCACACTATCAGCTTGCACTGCAGGGAAAGACATACACACGAGTGTTTACACAAGGTCAGGCAAGCATGGGCGTGTCTTTACGTCTATGCGTGTGTGTGTAATGTGTGTGTAGTGTGTGCCACTCACGGTGACGTTGGCGAAGGCTGTTCCAATCATCAGGTAGAAGACCCTGGGCTGCTCCTGGATGATGTTGGAGGGAGACAGCACCACCCAGAGGGTGGAGAGGAGGAAGAGGAGGACCGGGGAGAGGAAGGGGAGGAAGGCCTCGTACAAACTGCTGTGCTTCAGAGTCTTGCTGCGGTGACCCCTGGGAAGGAACACAGGACACTCTGTCATTGACTTTTGTATTGAAACAACATAAAAAGGTTGTATAGTTCATTAGTTCATTGGATGCCTCCACTAACTGATACACTTTCATTCATGTATTGGACTGTCCTCCCATAAAATGTTGTAAAGGAATTAACAAGAAACTATTGTAATCCCAACCTAACCATAACCAATTCAACAAAAGGTCAAATTTCACAATATTAAAGTATTTTTCCTCTACGCAATCTTAGAGGCCTATTTTGCCCCACTGACCGAATCATGTCCATACTAGGAGGATACAAAGTACAAAGGGAGAGAATGATGTCAGAGTTCCAGAGGTTTACAACCTGATTACTTACTTTAGGACGTTGTAGAGGCTCATGGGAAGGGTCACAGTGAACGAACAACCTGGAGGGTAAGATCGAGAACACATCAGACCACAACCTCTCCATCACCCCTAAACCAATCACACTGCGCGGAGCACATCCTTATGCACTACACTAACGAATCACAGCTCACCTAAGATCATGAAAGTGAAGAGGTCTCTGTAGAGGACGTGCCACTGGATTGGATGGTACCAGGTTTCCACACCAACCACCGCAGTGATGATGTAAACAATGGAGATGGTCTAAGAACCCAGGAGACAGAGTTCAAACAAAACACTGTCCTGGACACAGTTACTTTAGAGTAAGTTCAAAAAGGTGTGTGCTTTGTGTGTGTGTGTGTGTGTGTGTTCTCACCACTTGGCTAATGTCATATCCCCAAGGTAGGAACAGTATCCCAGTGTTGTATTTCTCCCAGTGGGACAGAATGAATGAGAAAAGAACCACCCACAGGATATAGTATAGAGTCAGCACGTCCACACCAGTTTCCCCTCTGCCGAATATGGAGTAGACGCAAGCCACAAAGTAGACACAGGCCCAGCTGTCCAGCCCGTGGTCAAACAGCTCCCCTAGTGGCGTGGAGGAGTTAGTACGCCTCGCCTGCTTTCCATCCACCCCATCTACAGGAGGAAGTAGAGGGTTTGACAGAAGAAAAAAGTCTCAAACGACGGTGTAGCAGCAACTTGAGCTCTGGGATTTAAACACTCGTTGTCAATCGGCGGAGAGAAGAGATGTAAACCATTTAACAGGTGAGCGATAGTGTTATTGCAGTGCAAACTTAGCCTAACGATTAGGATTACACTATAATCCTAGTCCTTCAATTTAGCCCACAGTTAGAGTGAGCACCCCACATTCTGAAATGCCGACAGAAACCAACTCAATCCTTTCTTTTTCTGTCTTTGTAAGCCAGATGGGTGTTAAAACTCACCGAGAGTGTAGGCCAGGAAGTTGAAGAGGCCAGCGGTGACCCACACCCAGCTGGGCACGTGCAGGTGCCCCTCAGCTGATACACACACACACGCACACACACACACACACACACAGGTGGGTTATAATATCAACAGGCAGGTGTGTGTGCATAACATCACTGTATACCTTGTTGAACTGACTAGCTTACTGGGTGAATCGTGAAGGGAGTTGGTAATGGTGTGTGTTTGTCAAAATATTTACTCAAGTCTTATGAGTTGGCTATAAACCATTAGTCATGAGGAGACATGTCCAATGAGAAGTGGACTTTGTCCTTTATGTCCTCATACACACACGTACACGTGGAGGAACACACAGAGAGAGAGAGCGAGAGCGAGAGAGAGAGACCCACCTGAAGCATCGAAGTGGTAGTCATAGAAGGCCAACATGACGAAATTCAAGACCAGGAACATGAACCCTGTGAAAGTGATGAGGTTAGGAGCCAACCAGGTGGGCATGATCTGAGGAGAGAGAGGGACAGGGGCACTGAGCGACTGACTGCTACATCTTCAAATAGGTTTTATAAACACACTGAAGCCCTTTGCAACTAGCTGAGATTTATCATGATATTGTTGTTGATGGGGGGGGGGGGGGGGCAGATGGGGGTGGACAGCAGGGGAGCGGAAGAAACGGTTTAGTGAGAGACTTGGTCTACTTTGTTATTGTATCTCAACAGGTGATGGAAACCTCATGAATGATGGAGCTCTCATTAGCATAGAGATATCACACACTGTCACACACTCTGCAAGAGAAGACTGTCAGAGAATCGTTTTAATCGTCACACGGTGTGTGTGTGTGTGTGTGCGCTCCTCACCTTGACAACAGAGTTCCAGAAGGGGTGCATGACGTAGACAGACAGGGGGTTGGAGTCCACTGCGCTGTACTGGAGAGAGACACGCACACACACACACACGTCAAATCATAGCGAGCACAATTAACACAATTTTATCTTTGTAACCAGACATCCCTTGGTGTCAAACACATTGCACACAGACACACTAATCCACCAGCACAGCACTGTAGTCATGGTGATGGAAAGGACTGAGGGAGTGTGCCAAGATGAGGTAGAGTGACAGAATGAAAAAGAGTGAGAGTCTAAGAGAGTTATTTGAGAGTAGCCATTTGACCTCTATGTTTAACCTTCCAGTGTGTGTGTGTGTGTGTGTGAGTGTGTGTGTGTGTGTGCGTGCGTGTGTGTGTGTGAGAGAGAATGTGAAGAGCATTCAATACATGCATGATGTCCTTCTGAACATTGAGCAGAACACAAGCATGACCTAGACAACTGGTGACTACATAAAGTAAACAATATCTCCATTCACACAGTCCTCCTCTTCCCCTCACTCGAACAGGAACCCCTGCTGCCAACACGATGTGTGTCCACAGTATAGTGATCCACTGTGTAGGGTTAATTGGCCTTAAACACTCATCTACGAGTGTATTTTTAGGTGATTTGGACATCAAACTGAAAGGCTCTGAGGTTTGATAAGGTACCTGAAAGCGGCATGAGCAATAGGCTACCAGTCTTAAACTTCTTAACCGTCTCTCGGTTCCCTGTTGAACCACATGGCTACAAATTGCTATTTGTTCAAGCAGTGACATGACTGTGTCCGACTCAGATATATGCGTTCACGTCTGAACATTATTTTAGACCCCAGATGTAAGGTGCCTGACAGATTCACACACCCGGAAACCCACATGTCAGGAGAAATGGTTAGGGGACAACGAGACGAAGCTGAGTTTTCAGGACAAGCTAGGTCTCAGCCAGATCAACTAACCAAGGATAAAGACGTTAGCTATCATACGTTAATCATGTACAAACTAGGTTGTCATATTAATTTCAGCATGTTGGCATTTCAGCTAAGATTCTGTGGGATGTGCGTGCTAATTATCGGGTTAGCTGGGTGCTCGGTGAGGTGTCGTGTCCGAGTCGTGACAAGTGTTTTCCTGTCAGTATTTAGAGATACTTAATGTTAACCATCTTGCTTGAGCCCCTTTCAATCACAACATGCTTATTTTAGTTAAAGCAAGTCAAACTGATTAGATTGCATCCTTCTAACAGTAAGCTATATGCACGCGCTGTCATCCACCAATGGGCGCCGTCTACATCAGTGGGCTCCGTCTATTCGGTGGAAAGGTAACGATAGATAACGTAACGGTGCGATATTCATCGTAAATGCTTGTACTAAGGATCGGGTTTTAGTTTAACTTACACTGGTTTCTAAAACATAACGTAAATGGCTCACGGTGGCTCGTGGTAACTACATCACAGCTCAACTACATGATCTGGAACGATCCACGAAGGGTTTCCCTTCCAGGAAATATTCTAAGCCCGCTAATGCAGTTTTTTCTAATCATACCTTGTACTTGTCGAAGCCCGACAGCTGCTCTTGAGTGACATATTCGTACATAGCCATGATGGCAATCCCAAGGCTCTGAATCCAGCAACTTGAAAATCGATTCCCTCTTGATCGAGATTCCCTAACAGCTATCCTCGTTAGGGACACTACATCTAGCTTTAGCAACTACCGCTCAAGCACGCCGGGGAGGCGATGTCGAAACATTCGGCCACTCCTGCTTCATACGAGTCCAGACACCCACATCTGCTGACAACATGAGCACACTGTTGCCTCCTCTGGCGAGGATGATATTTTGTACATTATTGCATTATTATCTTGTCACTAGTGTCAAATTATCTTCAACTAAAGATACAAAGGAGTATTAACTGTAATCGAAATACACGGAAACCGACGCAAACCCCGTCGGCTGGCCACGAAAACCGATAAGCCCTGACTTCCAAACGTGCTTCCCAAGGTCAATAAAACATACTTTGAGATCTTAAATGAGATTTTACATTTTTCAGCATACGTCATTAGATAGCAAAGGAACATTTGAACACTAAATAGAAACTAAGAACACTATATCTTTCTCCACACAACCAACTTATCTGGCTTAGCCCAGTGAAGTGATAAAATCAAAGAAAGACTAACTTTGTAAGTTTCTCAAAATACTATTTTATTTTGGGCATATTTATGCAGGAGCGACTAACAAGAACCCTGGTGAATGTTGTTCTCATGTGAGGGACACATTTTGTTCATAAATCAAAGTGTACAACAATAGGCCTACAAAACATTTACAAAATCTAGTGATAAAAATAAATATTCTGTATAAATGTTTCTTTCATTGATACTTCTCAGTTTGTGAAAATAATATTTCTGATGTTTCATATTTGTCTTGCTGTACAATAAATATTCAGCAATCAATTTGGTAAAAAAAAAAAGAAGAAGAAAATCGTTGTGAACGAAGTTACGTGACGTGGCTTTCCAGCAGCGGAAGAGGTTCGCATCTGATCTGAAAGCTGACAGAAGCAGACCCTGCTTAACCATTTGAATTTATTTTGTACAGCAGCCAATAAAAAAGAACAAGGTAAGATTTCAACGAACCTACAAAAGTGAAAAGAGTATGTACATGTTACAGCCATTGCGCTTCAGGATCTTTGCTAGCTTGCTACGTGTCTTTTTTTTCATTCAGCGGTAGCGAAGGCTAGCTCACATGCTAAGCTAGTGTAGCTGGTTGCACTGGTACTGGAGCTAGTTAGCCGTCAGATAGCTAGCTAGTAGTAGTTTGGCACTGCCTTGTCCATGCCTCTGATGTTTGCAACGGGTAATGAAGCTAGCTGTGTTTGCCATTCTGCAGGATGGTTACAGACGTTCAGCTGGCAATATTCGCCAACATGCTTGGCGTATCGTTGTTCCTGCTTGTCGTGTTGTATCACTACGTTGCCGTCAACAATCCCAAGAAGCTGGAGTAGATTCCCTTCCCCCTTCCCCCTCCTGGTAATAATGAAGGGGTGAGTGACTTCAACCTTACAGTTCGATCTCTTACTTTTGTGTATTTTTTACGTTTTATATTAAGACTGAAAATAAAGGAGATGTTGTGCCTTGAATCCAGTTGAGTGAATTCATGCCTCTTTACAGGTGTGTGTATGAGAGATTGGGGCCAGGCCTACCCTGAAAATCCTTGGTGCCACTTGCAAGAATATTCCAGCTTTCTCTACCCATACACCACCTGTCATCCCTTCCTACTTTTCCACATAGACGTAATTCCCCGTATGTACAGGAGTGCTTTCTAATAAAAATGTGTGTGAATCACTCTGGCTGTGGTTCTTTTAAAACACAGTTGGTATTGGCACTAGCTGGCACTGTGCCTAAACACATACATGAAAGGAAGTGAGAGGTATGTCTTAATGTTATAAAACAACTAATTTCACTCATCATTTAGAGCTTTGAATGCAAGAAAGAAACAAATACAATGTTATCATGATTACAGTAGTAAAAGCTACTTATTTTATTTATCTGGTCATATAGCAAGAGACAATCTGGTGTCCATCTGTTTCACGAAACCATCCAAGAATATACTGTTATATCGATATATGCATTCCAAAACTGCACACCACTAAAGCATTAAACATACAGATATAGTTCATCAGCTATGTGCAGGAAACTTGCTCATTTATAAATATTGTGAGTTGTGCCGTAAATGAACAGTTTATTCCTAATCTATCAGGAACCCATAGCTCATGCAAAGGGGGCATGGAGAAGGGTTAAAGGAAGCAAAATACACTTTCAACACAATCATTTAAAATCACAGTAGATAAAGAGCTGTAAGGAAAATAGTTCTGTTTCAAAAAGTGCATCAGTGCTAACAGGTACTGGGTGTCAGTGAACTTGTGGAGGAGATTTGAATGCTTAACAGCAGCACTGGCACTCTGGAATGGTAAGTTATAGATGCGACAGTGCTCTTCATGTGTACTGTGTATGTATGTGAAGCCATCAATCTCTTAGCAGCCAAGCAGCCATCAGCTGTGAGGCGGTAGGTAGGTAGGTGCATGGTAGGAAAGTGCAGGTTGTTGCAGCCCATGAGGAAAGAACATGTGCTGTACTCAGACCTCTCCACAGAGGGGCGTTGTCCCACACACATTCACAGACTCGGGCAGAGAATCTCCTGGGTCCGACTCTTGTGGGACCTGGTGAGAAAAAAACAGCTCTCTCGTTAATGGGGTGGCTCTGAAGTGTACAAAATTATATAAACAACAATCTTGTAGTTCAGGGGTGTTGAGTACTGGTCCTCAGAGCCCACTGTCCTGCATGTTTTAGATGTTTCCCTGCTCCAGCACACTTGATTCAAATGAATGGTTGTCACCAGGCTTCCACAGAGCACAATAACAACCCATTCGTTTGAATCAGTTGTTTTGGAGAAGAAAAACATCAAAAATTAACTGAACATCCCTGAACACCAGGATTGAACATCCCTGTTGTAGAACCGTCTCAGCAGTAGTGCCTGTCTGCCAAGTTACCTGTGGTGGTTCAGCAGTCTCTATGGTGGAATGTTCCTTGTAGAATTGGCTTCTATCAGAGTTCCTCTTTAAAGCCCTGGAGGCCAGACATAGAACTGAGTCTTCCTTTCCTGATACACCTACAGCAGAGAACAGGAAAGACAAGGATTTGTGTTAGGTGGCTGAGCGGTTAGGGAATTGGGCTAGTAATCTGGAGGTTGCTAGTAATCTGGAGGTTGCCAGTTTGGTTCCCGGCCGTGCCAAATGACGACGTGTCCTTGGGCAAAGCACTTCACACTACTTGCCTCGGGGGAATGTCCCTGTACTTACTGTAAGTCGCTGTGGATAAGAGCGTCTGCTAAATGACTGAATGTGTGTTTGTAGGCCACTTGTAGGTAAAGGTTTCCAACATATTTAAGTGGTTATTAGACCATGTCAGTTTGCTGGGCATGTGACTTTGTGACTCATTGCAATTTAACATTTCTTGTATCAACTGCTTGTGTGCGTGCGGGCCGTGCGGCGTACCTGACAGGTGTCGGCGAAGGCCTGGTTGCAGGAGCTTCCAAACCCTCAGTGTGGTCGACTCCTCCCTGTTGGCCGAGGGGGCCAGGCTGGGGCCAGAGGGGGGGAGGAGCGGAGGCTGAGGGGGAGGCTGAGGGGGAGGCTGAGGGGGAGGGGCTGTGGCCGAGTCAGTCTTCCTGATGGGAATGCGGCTGGCCCGGGGCTGCAGCTCACATCTTGACGGTTGCAAAGGAACGGTACGGATCAGTTTGACCTGAGCACCCGTGTTACAGGGTTAACCCTGGGTCCCCTAAGCAATCCTGACAGACACACACTTACTTGCTGAACTCTACGGAGGAGAGAATGTGAAGGGGTCCTTCTGTCCCACTGGTCTGAGAGATGGCACAGAGGAACACAGGGAACAGAGACTGGAGTTTGAACCACAGACTGAAGCGTGTAACACACCTGAGAGAGAGGTGTGTGTGTGTGTGCTAGGAGCTGACCTGTGTGAAGGTCTTTGTGGGGTTCTGTATGTGTGAGAAGGTCCGTCCCCCCGATCCTCCTCGTCCGCCGCGCATGGGGAAGTCCCGCCTCTTGACTACAGACAGGAAGTCCCGCCTCTGGACTACAGACAGGAAGTCAGGACAGCTCACGCCTGGCGACAGGAGGGGGCAGGACGACAGGGAACAGAGAAGCAGGAGAAGACAAGTGGGCAGCAGTCAGCTGAGAGGACAGGCCATCCCTCTTGTCTGTCCAACGCTACATGTCTGTCCATCACTCCTGTCTGTCCAACGCTACATGTCTGTCCATCCTTCATGTCTGTCCATCCCTCATGTCTGTCCATCCCTCATGTCTGTCCATCCCTCCTGTCTGTCCAACGCTACATGTCTGTCCATCACTCATGTCTGTCCAACGCTACAATGTAACAGTTACAATGTATCACTACATGTTGGATGTTTTCATTAAGGTGAATCTTGTTGTATCAGTAACTGACTCCTCTATCAAAATAGCCTAGTATCGGTCATGCATTAGCTACCTTGCTGATGGTCCTGTTTCCAAATAGTGTGACTACTAATAAGATCTAATAAAAAGTGTGACTGTAATAACATCATCATGCATCAGAGTGGCACATGAGCGTGGTGGTCATAGCTACATTACTGAGTAGGGTTGAGCACAACCAGTGTTGCGGTCTGTGGGTATACGCGCACACACACACACGAGAGAGTAGATGTTCCACACACAGACTGTAGTTACTCCACAGAGGGATAGTTTATTCCAGGAGATGAGCCCAGTAGGGGGGGTTAGACAGCACAGTTAAGAGTCTGTTACCGAGACACAGTTACACAATGACAGTCTGGAACAGGAAGAAAGGCGCCACACAGAGAAGGAATACTCATTTTACAGGAAACCATTACCGAAGACGACAGGTGCGTAGGATGAAGTAGTATTGTCACGCATGAAGACAAGTAGGTAAGCGTGTGGATGGGAAATAACAAATAGCACGACACGACGTGTGAGTTCACAGTGTTACTGGACACACAACTCAGGCAGCCTGCTAGTCTAGACTGAAGTCAGGCAGCCTGCTAGTCTAGACTGAAGTCAGGCAGCCTGCTAGTCTAGACTGAAGTCAGGCAGCCTGCTAGTCTAGACTGAAGTCAGGCAGCCTGCTAGTCTAGACTGAAGTCAGGCAGCCTGCTAGTCTAGACTGGCTTCTTTCCTTTCCCTGTGTGAATGGGACACGTCCGTGACCTTGAGGGTCAAGGGTTAACGTCCCCTTAGATGACGATATCGAGGGAAGGACACAATGGGAGAAAACCAGGGAGGAAAGCCAGCTGAAACTGTGTAGGAAAGGTCTGCTCTCCTGTAGCAGCAATAAGGCAGACGAAGCACCAGGTGGGTGATGGAGGGCGGAGCAAGGCACACCACCGTTAATAACACAACACTGAACTCATACACAGAACCTTACCTGGGCCTAAAACATACTGGCCAACCTGTTGTCACCTAGAACACAGGCCCCCAACCACGCTTACTCCAGCTCAGTATTGGTGGCAGGAAAGTGTACAAACAACAGGCTGGCACCAGCATGCAGCAGCTGGATTAAATATCATACAATACAATCCCCAAAGTAATATAACCCTTGCTACACACACATATAATCCCACATCATATTTCGTGACTCTACATGATCATCTACAGATACTGTAGTCCCAGCTAACCACAAAACATGACCTATAACCTATTTATGCCTTAAGCCCTTCTTCACGTACAGATCCAGACTAACCACACGTCTCATTCCAACTGTAACTATACAGGCCACGCAGACCGAGTAACACACAGCGACACAAACAGCCAGGCCAACTAATGATCCACGTCACAAGAAAAGAGGTGTATATCAGTGATGTTGGTTAGCATGGCGACATTGAAAACACTGTGAGTAACCCTTGAACCTTCACTGCTTTCAGATTTATCTGATAGGTTACGGACCGAGCCCAGAAATCACTAACATCACTATCATATTTGTCAACTGTTGTCTGTGACTAATTGTTACCCTGACAGTTCAGGGTTTCCCGCAGCACTTTTCAGTTGAGGCAGCTGCCTAAGCAACACACGCCTGCCGCCTTAACTACGTTGTAAAGAAAATTCTATATATTCTGTGGGAAACCCTGCAGTTACACTGTGAGTGTGAGGCTAGTGTGTTGACAGTTACACTGTGACAGTGTGAGTCTAGTATGTTGACAGTTACACTGTGACAGTGTGAGTCTAGTATGTTGACAGTTACACTGTGACAGTGTGAGTCTAGTATGTTGACAGTTACACTGTGACAGTGTGAGTCTAGTGTGTTGACAGTAACACTGTGACAGTGTGAGTCTAGTGTGTTGACAGTAACACTGTGACAGTGTGAGTCTAGTGTGTTGACAGTAACACTGTGACAGTGTGAGTCTAGTGTGTTGACAGTAACACTGTGACAGTGTGAGTCTAGTGTGTTGACAGTAACACTGTGACAGTGTGAGTCTAGTGTGTTGACAGTTACACTGTGACAGTGTGAGTCTAGTGTGTTGACAGTTACACTGTGACAGTGTGAGTCTAGTGTGTTGACAGTTACACTGTGACAGTGTGGTTTCGGCAGCATAAGATCTCTGCTCAGTAGGTGAAAGAAGCATTTTAATCTCAAGAGGAGCTTTGGCAAATGGGAGGGAAGGTCAGAGAATGTGATCACATGATTATTAAATAGCATAAAAAAGAGAAATAATAAAATCTTAAATGTGCATTTTAAAAAAACAGTAAATCGCTGCCATTTTGGCCTTCAGTCTGATTCTAAATGAACACTCACACATCATTGCCATTGGAATTGAAAGTGTGTCATGGCAAAATCATATGTTAAAAGGTCATCATTAACATCTTCCCACTGTCCCTACAATATTGTCTTTGCTCATGATTTGGCCACTCAGATGAAAAAACTTTTTTCATGAATACTGTGATGCGTAAACATATTACAATAGGATCCTAAAACAAGAAGCATCTAAATTGAGTGTAACTGAGAACCTTGCAATGTGACTATCTAAGGCTGTACACTGTGAAAGCTCTGCTTCAGTAGCTTTATTACAAAAATAAAAACACACATTTCCAGGTTTGTGTGTTGGGAAAAGAAATCAGTAAGGTGCAGATGTCGTATGAGGCAAAAATCAGAGGAACGTCGAAAGAAAAGTTTGAGACTGGCACCAAACAAACTAATCTCCCAGAATCAACCAATCACACACCCACACACACACACACACAAACCTACACCCCCCCACCCCCTCCCCACTCAAACTTTCACACACACACACACACACACACACTCATTCAGTCTTGCGTGGAACCGGTCTGGGAGGTGCTGGCATCGGTGATGAAGGCGAGTGGAGGTGCTAGGCCCTGCTGGAGCAGGGGGCTCAGTTTGGAGAGCAGCCCAGGCCGGGGCAGGGCCTGCAGGGAAGGGAGCAGGGCCGACAGGCTGGGAGGCCGGAGGGAGTACAGACCTGCCATAGTGACGGAGGCCGGCAGAGGGCAGGAGCCCCCCCCCGCACACACCGAGGAGGAGGACGAGGAGGACGAGGAGGAGGCGGGGGAGAGGGGGGGGCGGGAGGGGGCGTGGCTGTTGCTAGGAGACCGCAGAACGGAGCGGAGGTGGGGGCGTCTCTTCTCCTGTGCCTTAGTGTCTGAAGAGGGAGACACACACACACACACCGGCTCAGTCACGTGCAGGGCACACACACACGCGTGTGTGTACAAGCTCTCGGTCACGTGCACAAACACAGACACGCAAGGTACACACACACAGTTCCCGGACAACACCCAGCTCAGCCTCATGCAGGAACTACAGCCTGGTCAGAACACAAGCTGCCCTGCCTCAGCTACACGGGCTCAGGTCTGCCTTGTTATACAGCTTGTAGCTGTCGGGGTAGGATGGGTGATGGGTTGGTTCGGGTCAACCTCTCACCATGCTGACTCATGCATGCACACTCAGACCTGCCATCTCAGAGGTCACGGGGTCATGCTGGAGTCAGAGGTCAAAGCCATGCAGGTTCGTGGATTTCAGCTCAGCCAACCACAGATGAGGTTAAATTCTAGGTTCGGAATCTCATCCAGCACACAATCTGAGGCAGTGAGGCAGCCAGGCAGGTGGGAGGCAGTGAGACAGTCAGGCAGGTAGGAGGCAGTGAGACAGTCAGGCAGGTAGGAGGCAGTGAGGCAGTCAGACAGGTAGGTGGCAGTGAGACAGTCAGGCAGGTAGGAGGCAGTGAGGCAGGTAGGAGGCAGTGAGGCAGTCAGGCAGGTAGGAGGCAGTCAGGCAGGTAGGAGTCAGTGAGGCAGTCAGGCAGGTAGGAGGCAGTCAGGCAGATGGGAGTCAGTGAGACAGTCAGGCAGGTAGGAGGCAGTCAGGCAGGTAGGAGGCAGTGTCTCCAGCTGGGCTCTGTCCTCTTCTATACCCACCCCACTGTCTGTCCCATCATCTACTACTGAAACCAACGGTCGACCACAAGGCAAACACAAACTGACGGCAGCCTTCTATACACCAACAGCAGCAGTGTACACAGGCAACACAGAGAGAGAGACAGACACAGCGAGTGGCGACGGAGAGAGAGAGAGACACAGGGAGAGAGAGACAGACACAGGGAGAGAGAGAGAGACAGAGGGAGAGATAGAGAGAGAGAGACAGAGGGAGAGAGAGACAGACACAGGGGGAGAGAGAGAGAGAGAGAGAGAGAGAGAGAGAGAGAGAGAGAGAGAGAGAGAGAGAGAGACAGAGGGAGAGATAGAGAGACAGAGAGAGAGAGAGAAAGAGAGAGACAGAGGGAGAGATAGAGAGAGAGAGAAACAGAGAGAGAGAGAGAGAGAGAGAGAGAGAGAGAGAGAGAGAGAGAGAGAGAGAGAGAGAGAGAGAGAGAGAGAGAAACAGACAGAGGGAGAGAGAGAAATAAGAAGGCTAAAAGGAAGACCAGGGCTGAAGAGAGAGGCCAGGTGGCAGTGCTCCTACCTCTGACTGGGCCGAGGGTCTTGGTGGCTCCGCGGGCCGCGTGCGTGTTGGTGCGTGCTAGCGGGCGTGGCGGCGGTGGCGGGCAGCCGAAGGTGAAGCTGGGAGAGACGTGGATCCTGGGGGAGGGAGTCTGGCTGCTGCTGCTGTGGCTGCTGGAGACCACACCGCTCAGAGCGTTCTCCGACACCGAGCTGGACAGGTAGCTAGCAACACACACACGCACGCTAACACACCGACGACAAGGTGGGTGCTCGGCAGGAGCGTGAGGCTGGACGCGTGTGTGTGTCCACTTACGTGCTGCAGCTCTTGGGAGGTGAAGCCTTGCTTCCGTTGCGGTACACGCGAGGCTGAGCGTGTGTGTGTATGTTGGGACCCTTGCTGTTGCGCACGTGTTTGAGGATCCAGGCGCGGAGGGTGCTCAGGCAGCTGTGCTCTGATAGGACGAGGCGTGGCCACGGGTTACACTCCGCCATGTCCAGGGCTGATATGGCCACCGCACGACCCACCTGACAAGGACAACAAACAGAGTTTGGCCGATGTTTATCCAAAGCAACATACAAAAATCGAAGGATCAGAACTGTTTGGTTCTAACAGGGTTTCAGTGAATAGTGTCAGGGAACAGTCGGTATTTTACTGGGCACGGTGCACGAGTAACAACATCTCAACTACACACAGTCTTATCTCCAAGGTAGGTGTGTGTGTGTGTGTGTACACGTACCTGTTCGTAGATGTCTGGTGTGTATTTGGGCGGGAATGCGGGAGGGGGAGGGGGTGTGGCTCGTCCGTTGTCGTGACAGGCAGGAGGGATGGTGTTGACCCCTCTGCCTGTGTTGTAGTTACACTCCAGGGTGTAACTGCAGAGACAAGGCATGTTGTTTAATGTGTTGAGCTCCACCAGCGTGTCTGTGTGTGTGTGCGTGTGCGTGTGTGTGCCTACCTGTGCAGCAGTCCTATGGCCTTGTGTATGGCCACACGCCCGCTGCCCTCTTTAGACTGGCCATCTCGCTTGTCTCGAGCGTACATGTTCTTCTCTGTGAAGTTGCAGCCCAGGAAGTCGAAGTGGGCCGAGTTGACGGCGATCAGCTTGGGATAGAGCATGTTCTCCACCTGCAGAGAGGAGCAGCCACAGACAGGCTCACAGGGTTAGCATCTTCTCCACCACCACCCCAGAGGGACAGACCACAGCAATGTTCACGCCTCGACAGAGAGAGTCGCCGTGCTGAGGCTCACCTGCTGGCTCTCGTCTGATAGGCTGTTCCCGTACATGAAGCAGCCCCGTTTGGAGGCGTGGCCATGGAGGTCCACATAGTAGGCCACGCCCCCCTCGTGAGCAGGGATTGGCTCCCCGTCTGTGAGTGTCAGCTCCAGAGGGATAAGAGGCGTGGTCTCTGAGGAACTTGGTGCTTGGTTCTTATTGCAGTTGATCTCCTCCCCTTTCCCTGTCTCCGTGGTGACCCAGCCATTCTCCTCCGTCACCATGGGGACTTCTGGGAGGACGGGGTTTGAGTCTTTCCCGGAGTTGCGTTGGTTTAAGCTGAGTTCCAGGGCGGTGAGGGGAGGGGCTTGGTGTTGATTGGTGGTCTTGGTGCCGAGGGGAGGGGCATTGGTGTGTGTGTTGGGGTGTGTGTTGGAGTGTGTGTTGTGCTTTTGCAGGCGGTTGTGTGTGTGGTGGTACAACAACAGCGCTTTGGCCCCATAGATGGAGGGGTGCAGCTGAGGGCTGGGGTTGAGATACTGCCTGTTCAGGTTCACCCCCCTGGAATCAGTCCTGCAGACCACACACAGACCCACCAACACAGAGACCATCATTACTCCAGTCTACATCTGTACATCTCATGGATAATAAGTAAAGGAGGGTGTGAAGTGTGTGTGTGTGTGTGTGTGTGTGTGTGTACCTGTAGTGGCCGCGGACCACCCCGTCAGGGTTGAGCATTGGAATGAGCTTGAAGACAAATATGTTTCGGAGAGCGTGGGCGCGCGGGTCGTCTCTCCTCAGGATGAAGTTGAGGAAACCGTTGAACACGAAGGACGAGGGCGTCTCGCCAGGGTGCACACGGCTGCTCAGGAAGAACACCTTCACACACACACACGCACACCCACACACAGCTCCATCAATATCACCCCTCGTGCTATAACCACCACCACACAGAAAAGAGAGACTTTCTGTAAGAGAGGGTTACCCGTTTGCCTGGGAAGCGGTGTGGTCGGGGTGTGGAGGTGTCAGGGAACAGGTTGGTCAGGCGAGGCTCCCTCTCCTCATGCATCCCGTGACAGTTGGTGACAGTCAGGAGGTCGACCCTGTTGCCATCCAGAGTGTGACACAGCACCTCCCTGTGGTAGTACACACTGTCCTTCGCACTGGCAGACACAGAGGGATTCATTACATTATACTTACTCATTCTGCAGGCACTTTCATCCAAAGTGATTCAAGGACAGTTGTGTGCGTGTTTGTGTGTGTGCATGTGTATGTGTGTGTGTATATATATGTGTGTGTGTGTACCTGCGGGGGTTCAGTGCTGCAGTGCTGGTGTATTTCTCGTCCAGCTGTTGTAGTAACTCCTGGCTCTCCGTATAGGAGAAAGGGTAGCAGAAGGAGAAATAGGTGGTTGCTCCTCGCACCTCCAACAGCCGGTGGGTAAACGACAGGATGAACTGATTATCCACCAACTGAGAGAAGAAAGAAACAGAGAGACAGAGACAAAGAGACAGAGAGAGACAGAGACAAAGACAGAGATGAGAAAAAGCAACAGCATCCATGCACCATTCATAAAGAAGCCTTTCTATGTGTTCATAAATATGAAGCCCCTGTGTGTATGTGTGTGTGTTTGTGTGTGTGTGTGTGTACCTCAGAGCTGGGTCTATCTCGGACCCTCTCCCAGCGGGCCTTGCCAGGGAGCGTGCGTACGAGAGGGGCCATGCCCTGGCTGTACAGCTTGCTCTGCTTGTTCATGTTCATCACGTTGATCTTCAGCAGCTTCCCAGGGATGCCACCACGAACACTGAAGTAGAACCATGATCTGCGAGACACACACACACGGTACAATATCGACAATATCTTCATCCCCCCCGTTGGAGGAAATCCATTGAAAGTGCTTCCGATTCTTCTTGAGCAGGGGGCTCCAACCCTGGAGATCTACATGCCTGTAGGTTTTCGCTAATCTAGCAAAAATCTACAGGCAGGCAGCTCTCCAGCAACAGAGCAACCAGAGACCCATGTTCTAGAGACTTCTGCCAGCGTTGCCAGGTTACCTGTTACCATTCTCGTATTCCGTCCCAGCACAGTCTGGGCTGGTCCAGACGTTGAACTCGTAGTCGGGGGCGGAGTTAGGGGCTGAGGAGGCGTTCCCTGTGGATGCAGGGTCTGCAGAGGGGGAGGAACTTGCTCTCTCCACTTTCTCCACTCGCGCCAAGTTCCCCGAGTCGAAACGGGAGCTGAACACAACACTGCCAAAACGTGCCTCCATGATGCTAACCTCTCTCTCCCCTTAGGAGCCGCCTGTTACAAAAACACACCATTTTGATGTTATTCTGAGGCATGTTGATATAAGTAGTGTTATGTACTTTCTACAGTTAAAAGGCTCAGGAACACGCCCCCCACACCAGAGTTCAACAAGACACGCCCCCACATTCAAAACACATAGCTCAAGAAGACGCAACAAACAATTGATGTTGTGTAGGTGAATCTCATATTTCTGGCCAAAACTTACTCGTGAACATTCAGTTGAAGCCGTACACCAGTTAGAATGCAGTCAATGACATTGCTCTCACTTACGAGAGGGCCTTATCTTTTATTGTTACCTGGAGATTCGTCTTTTCTGTCAGGAATGTGCCACATCCACTCTCGCTCGATGGCCAAGGGCTACTCGGGTTGATAACTACCAACAACCATGTCACCTCTTCTTGACTCGTATTAGATGATAACGTAGCAACGCATCCCAAATGTGCTCAATCTTTAGTTGCTGTCAAATAAACGTCATGCAAAAACAACACTGACTGACATTGTCACTCGCTAGCATGGAACAGAGCTGATATGCGGGCTGAAAACGGAATAGCTGTACTTGCCCGCTATTGTCTTGACTCTTTTTTTAATAATATGTATGCACTGAAGGCAATACGTTGTTAATTAGGAGGAAGTGGGCTATCACGCTAACATTAGCTCGTAATAGGTCTATCTACTGTAGGTAGCAGGAGGCTAAGTTATGCTAGCAAATGGACAACAGCGAAATTTAACACGAAGGACAATCTAAGCTTTTGCCAAAAAAACAATTGCTAGAAATGTATAATTTGTTTTCAAGCGTGAATTAGTTTATTTGTCTTACTTAATTCGTGAAATATAATCATTTTCGCGTTTGCGTCCTTTCAGATCACCAAGACGCTCTTTAAACCCAAACAAACCCACTACAACAGAGCGACAAATATCCGTGTGCTGATTGGCTCTCACAAGAGAATGAAGAACGCACGCAGTAGCATGGCGTACATAGACTGGTTTGGAGGAAAACGGGTGAAATTAGTGGTTGTTCTCGCTCACATAAAAGAAAACCAGTATTGCCCTTGACTCTTAAAGTGCTTTTTAAAATGCAGATAGTAGAAAACATTGGAAGGTACGGGCAACGATACCGCTAACCTCCGTATGTTAAATGAGCGCTCTACCGCTTAAGCTAATTCCCTACTTTGTCCAGTTTCGATTTACTGTTGACAGTAATACCGTGTTGAATTAGATATTGTAAAAATAAAACAAAATAAGACATCTATTACGCATGTTTATCATTACAGGAAAAATATAACTACATCAAAGCCAGCGTCAAAAAATCCCATCTCCTTCGAGCCGGATTTGAACCAGCGACCTAAGGATTTCAGTGTTACTCTACAGTCCTCCGCTCTACCAACTGAGCTATCGAAGGGGATACATCTGCTTTGGCAATGTAGCTAAATATTATGGTGTGTTGTAAAGGTATATACAGAGACATTATTTTTTTCATAATATAATTCATTGAATTACACAGCTACAAACGAATAAAGTAAATAACTAGCAACGTTCATTGGGGCTGAAATCTTTATTATAAATCATTTACATATACAAAGTAACAAATTAATCATTGTTTCAGGACACAACGGTCATAACGGCTCCTAATGAGCCAAGAAGAAAGAAAGAGGAACGGGACGCTAAACTTTCAAAGCATACAGGAGGTAGGTCGGAGAGCATTCATTACTCCACAACAACCAACACGCGCACAATGCACACACGCACACAATGGGTCATCAGCTTTCAAGTATAAAGACATGAGGGAGGCAGCAGTAGTTATCCACGGTGCTCAGCTTTCAAATCACAAGAGAAGGGTGAGGACAAGACAAGGGGCTGTATGGTATCAATTTTACACAAAAATTTTAAGGAAAAGAGACGGAAAGGACAGGCGAAATGAGATAAGAAAAAATTAAAACTTCACGGGAGCATGATAGATAAATTAGATTAGGTAACTTCCATCTCCATCACTGCACTATGTGACCTCATTCCCTCAACCTCATACACCTACAAGGGCTGGACTGGTAGAAAACTCTTCTGCTCTACACATGCTGCAGGGTGGATTAATACGTTTCAAATCTCGTCTGAGGGAGCCAATCAGACCAGCGGATGTGACCCACCTCCACATCTCCCACAGCCTAGATCCCTGACACAAAGGCTTTTTATAAGCTTATAAACTGTATAAGTTTATAAACTGTTCAGCAGAGGCTTGGCGCACAAACACACACCAAGAAACATGCGCACACACACACACATACACACACACATACACACACACATGCACATACACACACACATACACACACATGGGACCAGTCTCCATGGTCACTGAGATGTAGCTTAAAAACTTGCCCTGCCCTTCAACACTCGTGAGGGCAAAGTACGATCACAAAAAAGGATTGTGGGCTTTGAGTCTGTTCCCCCCTCTGGAACTTTTCACCAAGGGAACTGTTCATAAAGAAATGCATAGAAACCACTTATAAATCAGAGTATCTATTTATAAAGCTCCGTCTTGTGTTTGTAAAATCAGATTGTACTGTGTTGTAGCGTGATCAACAGATAGAAACAGGAGGGGCTTTTTTGCATCCAGAGTGAGAAAAGTTTAGGTAAAAAAACAACAGTTAGAAAATAGCAGGCAGATCAGTAGAAATAAACCAGAAGACATAACAATTTTGAGAAAGGTCCATTGTAGAGAGTCTGCTTTCCTTCTTCCAGCACCTCTGGACATGGCTGATGGGGGGCCAAGAGGGGGGCCAACGCAAGCAAAGGTAGTCTCAGTGTGTGTGTGTGCGTGCGAGTGGGAATAAGTGTAAGTTGTGTGTGTGTGTGTATGAGAGCTGAGCTGTGTGTGTGTCTGATGTGTGTCTCATGCCCGGCTCAGCAGCTGCTGAGCCCAGGTCTTCAGGGCTGACGTCGTGTCCTGGAGCAGGTGCCAGGTGGAGTTGGTGAAGGCCAACGCGTGGCCCTGGAGACAGGATACAGACACCTCTCCACTACAAAACACACACACACGTTTAGGTCGTCAAGTTCTATTACAGCAAGAAAACGTAAGTACACGAAACAGTCTCAACATTTTGAGTTTACTGACTTGCAAGAATCCTGTAGGCTGGTCCAGGCTTGTTGTAGTAGGTTTGATGTGTATGCCAGGGCGGGCAGCAGGTAGTTCTGATGGAGCAACAGCAGGAGCTGCTTCAGGTACTCCAGCACCTGGAACACGCTGTCTGGGGTGTTGGCGCTGAGCTGGAGGAGCACAACACACGCACCATCACAATGGAAAAATGCAACCACAAGAAAAATCCCCCTTCTCACCATCAACATGATTCATACTACATTTAGTTTCATGTGTGCGTGTGTCTGTATGTATATGTGTGTGTGTGTGTCTTTTACCCATTCTATGAGCAGGGGTGTGTTTTCCCTGATCCAGGTGATGAGCTGGAGGGTGTGGTCACTGAGGAGGACTGTGGCAGCCTTCGTCTTGTCCCATCCTTGCTCCAGCACTGGTCCAAGAACACGCACACACTCAGAGTAATAGTAAGGGGTGTTGGTCTCCAGAGAGCTGCACAAAGAAACACACACACTGTATTCACTATCATCATCATCATCACCCTACATCTTTAGGAGAATACAAGAGCCAGTTTAAGCATGGGTGGGTTTCAGGTTAGGCTTAAAGGTGAAGGGTCAGAGATGCAGTTCAACCCACCTGAGGCCTTGCTGGGTGTATAGGGTCACTTTGTTCCAGGCCTGCAGAGACACAGCCATCACCCCTGAACTGTGCAGATACCTGGCTGTGGTGGAGTCTGAAAAACACAGCATCACCATGTCACAGCATCACCATGTCACAGCATCACCATGTCACAGCATCACCATGTCACAGCATCACCATGTCACAGCATCACCATGTCACAGCATCACCATGTCACAGCATCACCATGTCACAGCATCACCATGTCACAGCATCACCATGTCACAGCATCACCATGTCACAGCATCACCATGTCTTGGTGAACACCTAGCGCATGTCTAGAGAACACCTGATGACCAGTAGAATGGATAGGTGTGTGTGTGTGTGTGTGTGTGTGTGTGTGTGTGTGTGTGTGTGTGTGTGTGTGTGTGTGTGTGTGTGTGTGTCTGACCTGAGAATGTGCCATTTACTCTGACATCATGAGCAACAAAACCCGCAGCAAACACCAGCAGGACCAGGAGCAGCCTGGACCAGGGGAAGCCTCGGCCACGCATCTTCAGCTGCAGGCTCTTCAGGGTCAAACCAGGACAGGGACACAGAATTAGGTTAAGGAAAAAAGATCTAAGATCCCAACACGGGAATGAAATGGACAAAGTGGGCAGATGTGTATGGAGAAATAATTGTCTGGGCCTTACATGGCACAGGGTATTGCACTCTGTAAGCTCCTGGGAGTCTGACACTTCTATCATCTCCTCGTTGGTCACTCTGAATGACTGGACGGTTTCTTCTAGATTCTTGCGCAACTGAAAAAACAAACAAGCACAGGGACTTGGTTATGATCGACCCTGAGGCCCGAATACATGAGATGTCACAACGTCAACCAAATGGTACGGGTCGACGATGACAGTAGGGCCCCTACCTTCTGTGGCAGGACGTTCCACGACTTCAGTAAATGCTTCAACAGGAGGCTGGAAAGAAGGACAATGTGTGGTACAATTATAAAAGATGGATTTACAATAAGAATCTGTTCAAACAGGACTGGGGAGGGTGTGTGTTCTAACAGTTACCTGGACTGTGGTAGGTGTTTAGTGTACAGCTGCCGCCACACGCCCAAACTCTGAACATCTACACACAGACACTCAGTCATGCTGCTCAGCAACTGCAAGGAGAGAGTGAAGAAGATGTTGAGTCCATTCAGATGAAGGGCACGTCTCTGACCACAGCGTATACTCCCGTGCGTGTGCCTCACCTCTCTCTTCATGTCGTTGGGGCAGTGAGGCGTGGCTCTGGAGAGGAAGGAGGGCAGGTAGGTGTGGAGCGTGCTCTCAGGCTTGACTCCGAACGCCAGGACCTTCAGCCGAGGGTACAGACGCCTGAGCTGCTCCTGGAGGCTGTGGGAAACATCAACACAGTGAGGACGGGACTAACAAGTAGGGGTGGGAATCATTTGGTACCTCATGATTCGGGTCACGGTTCGATTAAAAATCCATTTTTGAGTCACGATTCGATAAATCGATTCACGATTTACAATAAAAAAATAAATATAATATATATAAAAACATTACAATTTTTTATGTATTTTATATTATCGACTTTAAATTTGTGAATCGATGTGAATCGCTAGAAGACTGAATCGCGATTCAAATGTGAATCGATTTTTTCCCCCACCCCTACCAACAAGGGGATCTGTGAGCAACTGTCCGGCCGCCAGGTCACGTTGCTACGCGGTAGGGCCGGGTTGTTTAACTCACCTTGGCGACAGGGCGTTCTTGGGCATGTAGGCAAAGTCCAGCAGAGGAAAGAACTCTTTGGGACCCATGATGCCGAATCCTTTCGTCAGGTTCGTATGAAGCCTGGGGAGAACACACACATTACACACACACGCACGCCTTCAGCTGAATACATGCCGTTCTATTCTCAAGCTGAAGACACACTTACAGGAGGAGCCTCTCCAGGTAGGCGATGGCGTACGATGACAGGGCCTTCACCCCCAGCACGGGCAGCATGATACCCAGCCACACTACGTCACACAAAGAAAACCTTCAGGTCACTATAGAGGCAGGAGAATTGGACACTTTTGGAGTGATGACTGAGCCACTGCAGTCAAGGCAGCCCAGATCATGTAACAGACAACAAGCTGTCTGTCCCTCCCTCCCCCTAATGCTGTCTTCACACCAAACATTTGTGTTATTCGTTTAACAGTTTTTTTGGGCGTGAACACAGTAAAAGGAAAACATGACATTAGTGAGGCAAGCTATGCTAAGCGAGCCCATTGCAATATGGCTAGTAACTCAGTCATTGTTCATAGTCTAAAAACGATAATAATTTATGATATTGTTTTAAGACATTTAACAAGGATCTAAATCAAGGAAATCCCAACTTTTTGGTTGTGTTGAGAACATCAAACATGACGCTGTCATATCGAACTGAACCGGGAATTTTGTGAAATGTCCCACACTTAATATATACAAATACAATATATACAGAGTGTGTGTGTCTTATTACACACACGTCTTGCTCCAGAGGTCTCTTTGACCCAGAATTCTCGCCAGCAAACATGAACTGTGCCAGGTGTTGGGAAAGTGAAGCAGAGGAAGGGAGAGACAGAGCGAGAGCTGGACAGGATGGCTGAACATGTGGATCTGAGGGGGGACTGTGTGGGTCTCACCTCGCAGCCCATGACTCAGGTCATGGAACCCAGCCTGGCCCAGAGCCCACATGATGGTCAGACACTTCACTGGACGGTTCTGAACTGACCGCAGCAACTCCAGATACTGGTGAGAGAGAGAGAGAGAGAGAGAGAGAGAGAGAGAGAGAGAAAGACAGAGAGAGAGAGAGAAAGACAGAGAGAGAGAAAGACAGAGAGAGAGAAAGAGAGAGAGAGGCGGGGAGACAGAAAATATAAATATGAAGACAGATAAAAGAGAGAAAAGGGGAAAAAACGATAGATAAAAACTGAGGCTATTTTAAGTTATAACTGTGGAACAATATGAAGTTGTGAATGTGTATCCATGAATGTTAACTCAGTCCTCCAGAAGGTAGAAGCGTCTATGTGTCTGGCACCATATGTGTGTTGTTCTAGTCATATCACCAACTGCATTTTTTCCCATTTGTATCTCACTTTCTCCCACACACAAATGAGTTCTCTGACCTTCTGTCTCAGAAAGACCTTGCAATGTCCCTAACTTGTCTGGTCATTTATTCCTTTGCTCTCCTTTCATCTGAGCTGATCAATAACTAGCATTCCCAATCGACGCCATGCACGAGTGGCTGTGGACACGTTGCTGCAACATCCTTACCAGGCCAATATTGGTTCCCTTTCTGGAGAACTGTGTAACCATCGTGACAATCCAACAGATAAATCATCTCAAAATGCAACGTCATCTTGCTCAACTTCAGGTTCAGTTGCAGAAAGGACAGCAGACTGAAGCAACAACTCACACTCCGCAGACTCAAGGTTATATCATCCCAGACGCTTGCACCCTCCCCCCCCCCGACTCCCCCCCCCCCTCTCCTCTCTCCCCTCCCCTTCACCCCCCCCCCCCACACACACACCCTAGACAGCAAAATACCCAAGACCCACCCACACCACACAGCAAACACACACACTCACTTCAACAAGGTTTTGTGTGGCTATTCTTGGCTTGTCCTGTAGGATGGCCTGAATACAAACTCTGTAGCCGTGAAGAGACTCCCCTGGAAGCAGAAACACAGGGCTTGGAATATCTTGGAAACAACGCAAAACACTCAGGAACAGTAACACTCATCGTGCCTGACATCCAGTCAAATACATTTTTTCATGAGGTATTCTTTCTTGATGTGGTAAGATGATCTGTATGTACCTGTGTGTTTGTCCAGCTCTCTGAGCATAGTATAAACACAATGGTCAAAGAAGTCAGGCAGGGTGTCACTACATCGACCAATCAGGCCTTTGATCACGTTTTGTAACTCTTTCCCAGCAAGGCAGTATGGGTAATCTGAAAGTAAAAGGGAGTAAAGGAAAGCACGTTAAAAACACATTTGTGTTTATTTCCACTGTTACAGTTCTGATTGTGACATGTAATGCGACTGAACCTTACTGACCGTGAGCATAGCTGCTGAGTGTGGGCTCTGTGTCTGGAGCGGTCAGTTTGTGGTTGAGATAACCAGCCAGGTCTTTAACCCACACGGACGGGTTTTCCGGGAATAGAGTCTGACTGCGCTCCAACTGGTGCTTCAAGTCCCCAACATCAAACTAACATTTGGTAGAAGACAGAGGAAAGGGAGAGGAATCAGAGACAGAATATCCATTCATCCAGACGAAATATCAAGGAATTCTCATAATTCACTGTGTTACTGTTTACCAACAATATGAATGTTTACTGGTTAAATAGTGTCAATTAAGCAACAGTCTGTGTCACTAGATTTAGTCACTTTTAACATTCCCCAATGACAAAAAGTTGTGTCTAGCGACTAGAGACCAATGTAGCGACTTTCTGCTATTTTGGCCATCACCCTTTTCGTTGTTGAGCAGCAGCAATATAGCCTGTAAATGTGCTTTCGTGTTGTTAAAGCCACCAATCATGAAGGTACAGCCAGCATTCTCGCATTCAATGTTTTTTGTTTTGTTTATCTCCTTGTTTTTTTATTGTTTTTTTTATGGGTCACATACACTCATCCATTCAATTTTTTTTATCTTAATCTTTAAAGCGTTTATCAGTTAATGGTTGTTAACGAGCATCGAGTATCGGTCCCCCAAATTTTTTCCAAAATGAGCATTCTTATTCCATGACCATGATTTTACATCACAGATAAAGCTATTTCTGAAATAAACTTGTTAACGACTATTCTTTGCGGTATGTATTACTCACGGCTTTAAAGGCATCCTCTACTGTTTTATGCTGAGTGGATGTGGGGGCCGGGGTTGACGTCTTGGGCTTGCTTGACGCAGGCTTCTTGTGTTGGGGCTCGGCCGGTGGCGGCACCTGTTCCTTGTTCTGCTTCTTGTTCATCTTCTCAAAACCGTCAAATACATTTGTGGACATCTTCAGGGGAGCTGTAACAGAATTGGGCCCAGGGTAAAGGCAGAAGATGCAGATCTGTAGTCAAGGGATTGACGGTAAAAGAAAATCCTTTAATAGCGCCTACTGCACGATTCTCTATTCGAATCTCTCTGTTTGAAATGTTAACCAAAGGATAGGCTCTTTAAGATAGCCCTCCCTCTCTTCTTCTCTCCTCCCTCCTCTCTCGCATGTCGTCCCGCCCACTGAAGTGATAACTGGTCCTCTCAGTTTGACAGACACAACCACACAGGCCCCTCCAAAGGTCCAGGCTTATACTCTGGAGTAAGAATGTGTTGCAGCTGAAGTTGGCATGGTGGGAATACATCAATATGTTTATGAGTTACACCACGAGGCCTTCCACTCCTCACCTCCATCATCCAGGCTCCTACCCCCGACCTATCCCCTCACTGCCCACTAGATGAGGTGTTGAAAGGGGTTACCAGTTGCTCACTGATCATTCTACCCTCTTGCCCAAAGAGCTAGAGCTATATCAGATATCACCACATATATACACATGGTGAGAGTCCTGTTTAGAGAGAGTGTGTAAGGGAGGGATCAAGCTACGATGCAGAAAAAAAATGCAAGTAAACACCAAACAATACACACACACACTCCTCTGGTATAGCTGCAACATTACATGACAGGTTTGTGATGCCCTCTGCTTGAAAGAAACCTGAAGTGCTAAAGAGCTTAGGAGCATAACTTTATAAATCTGAGTCAGGAAGACACTGGAGGTAATGGGTGGACTACAGAAGAGTGTGGAACTAGAGTGTGTGTGTGTGTGCGTGTTGTGGGAGAGGAGGACAGTATGGGGTGTAATCTGAGAAGTGTTCACCGGAGACGGCCTCACTGCTGGGTGGGCTGGATTTTAACACCGACAGCAGAAGAATGCCAAGCAGAACGCCTGACACAGAGATGCATCAGAGATCACTGCCAACACACACACACACACACACACATCTGCTGTGGGCTTCAAGGAGAAAAGCATGAAATGTTAAACAAAACTAAATCTGTGTTTGCAGTCTCATGATCCAGAAGACAGAAGTATCTCAAGGCCACAGCTCAGATTCGGCATTCATCTCAGAATTGGTCCTCTAGTTGTCTAATCTATTTGCTTTTTAGTCTGCATCGTTTTTCTCCCCTTGACCGATCTGAACTGGCACAGATACTGTGTTGGCACCCCTATTCTACAAGGGAGACTTTGGACTCTTATCACAAAGATAGTAATAATACAGCGCATGCTGCACAAACAACGCAGATAACACGAATTAAAGGGACCGTTAGTTTTGTTCACGTTGAGAAGGTACACACATTATAACACATGACAATTCTGCCAGCTGTCAGGTGAGAAATGCGGTATTGAAGTGGCTGGAGTTGATTTGCTGGCTGTATGTCGTAACAACAGTCAACCTAAGTTTTTCACTTATCCTTAGGTTAATATATTTTCATATGTTGTTAAATAGCTATCACAATGTAACTTCTGATGGACATATTGTAACATGACTCGATACCCCCTGCTAGGATGACAATTAATTTGTTGACATATGCCAGCCAGCTGTAGACTTAATTGCTTAATTTTTCTTAACTAAATCCCACCGGCAATCTTACAACATGACAGGTGGAACGTGGTTTGGTAAATATAAATAATTGTTGGCTCGAAGATAACTATCTAGCTAATAAACTACCGAGCCATTAACGCTGTCAGTCAACTATCTAAATACTGTAGTGTAGCTAGCAAGGCTAAAGCTAGCTTACTAGCTAGGCAGCAGCTTTCACCTGATGTGTGTGAACGATTGGCGAGGACGATGTACAGCTAGCAGCTAGAGCTAAGCAGCTAACCACCAGTCTAGCTAGCTA
This sequence comes from Hypomesus transpacificus, assembly GCF_021917145.1. Lineage (NCBI taxonomy): Eukaryota > Metazoa > Chordata > Actinopteri > Osmeriformes > Osmeridae > Hypomesus > Hypomesus transpacificus. Next base: position 6,747,451 of record NC_061065.1, on the reverse strand, counting down.
CCTTGGTAGCTCCTCTAGCCGACGTGTCATTAAACCTAATACCAAAATCCCTCAACGCGCCTGTAGTTTGCTAACGTTTAATTCGCTGCTACAATGGCCGGTAAACTGTATACTTACGAAGCGTGTGGAGGTTCGATTCCGTCAACGCTTTCCTTCCCCCACCGGATTTCTTGTCAGCCACCGGGTTTTTTCCTCCTGAGTTATTGGGTTTCTTCCCTTTCTTAACTACTTCCCACTTTCCAACCGAACCATTATTAGAAGCCATTTCAAGCGTCTTGCTTAAATGTTGGATATCTTGGTTAAGATTACTGTATCTGCTTGTTCCTGGTTGGTAGCCTCCACCCCGCCGTGCGTGCTAAATAATGGGCGTCCGGTTTGACAGTGAGAGGATTTCATACCCGTGCCACGTCTCCTTGTCGATATGACGTCAGACTGCCTCTTGAATGAACAGACCGTTAGTTTATTGAATAAGAAAAACTACATGAACTTGTATAGAATTCCAAACCAAACTTCTGATATGCACTAATCATTGCGATGAACACTTCTCCATGGTAAATAACCTATCGTGACTTACAGGAGTGAAATAAGGTCAATGGGGGCAGTTTCAGGCTGGTTATGAATGTATGTATAAGAAATACTGCTCTGGTTAGGATTATAAATACTCCTAGGCTACTGATGGGTTGTGTGATCTCAAGATTATAACAGATGCTAGTGGTCCAATATTGATATTCTGCAAATGGATGCATTCGTCCTTTATTCCCTCTCATTATTTCTCACCGCGTGACTGAACAAGAGAGGGCAGATATAACTCCTCTGCACGGCATCCACAGATCAGTGAAGTCAGATCACTGCACAAAGGACGAGGATGGAAAGATGCATTTCATTCAGGGCCGGGTGAAATGTGTTGTTGGGATGTTGTGATTTGAGAAAGACACAAAGACAAGGAGAAAGACAGGGATATATAGACAATTCATCTACATAAACGCTTACTCATGTAAGCTACAGACTCGGCTCCAGAACGTATTAAAAGGGGGGGCATTTTTTTCACAAGGGGGGCAGGTATTTACAAAGCATGTATGACAGTCAAAATAAGAGCAGACCTGCATATTCTGCAGGAAAGTGTTGCAATCTTGATATTTAATTTATAGCCAATGCCAGTATTTCTTATTTATACTTTTACAAAATTATTTTTTGAAGGGGCCCAGCATTCCATTTGGAGCCGACCCTGGCTCTGGCGCGTGCGGAGGCCTAGCACGAGGCTCGTCAGGGGAGGATTGTCCTCTATGGAAGCAATCAGTGACATCATATTTTGCATTTTTAAAAGGCATTCATATTTAAATTTAACACCATCGAATTTGTTGGTTTTGTATTCACCTCTTTAAAATTGAAATAAATACAGGTGCGCAGGTAGGTAGGCACATATCTATGGGTAGGCAGGTAGACACAGAGCCATAGATCTTTTTCTATGGCTCTGGGTAGACAGACAGACAGTCCAATCATTAGTCAGGGTACGGCTCAATGATTGGTTGCAGTCAAACAGATATTAGTCTTGCGACGCCTACAGATGTCGGTTTAATTTCATATCAGCCTACCTCAAACCTTTATATGTAGCCTATTGGTTACTATCAAGATGTGAAGTTAATTTAGGCAAATATGACAAAAAGTGCTTCTCAACAACATTGCCTACCCTGCCAATAAAGTTATCTGTATCTTTTTAAACAGTGGGTTTTGTTGTGTAAAATTGTGCCATGATGTGCGATTGTGCAGAGATGCCACTCTCCCTCTCGGTCAGCTGGTCCATTTTTTATTTTCATCCTTTGTTAGGCTACAGTCAATAGGTTGTGTTACTAGGCCTCTAGGTTAGGCTACTAGTCGGTTTATTATTACTAGAAATGACACGCCGTATTTATTCTTTCTCAAATTTGATTTGATTCTTTCTCCTGTCCTCCCGAATATTTTAGTCACCAACCGCCACTGGTGTGTATAGTCAAATGACTTGTAGGGAAGAACAAAAAATACTGACTACTACAGCTCTGATTGGGTTTGAACCCCACATTTTTATTTTGTTTCAGTAATAAAACTCCATGTGATGCATGTTTATCACATGGCTGCCATGGCAACACGAGGGGTGAGAAAGGAGTGAGTGACCACAAAGGGCTCTCCTCCTGTTGACCCAATTTCTGTTAAATCACCGAAATCTCACTAATCAGGGCTTTCAATCATAACGAACCACATCTCCTGTTACTAGGCAACCACTGGGGCGTTTTAACGCTGTGCAACATATCAAAACTCAATTAAATTAAATACGGCAACTCAAAATAAAAATAGCAGCTAGAAACTTCTCGACTCAATAAATACATTTTCAATTATTAGCGTTATAGCCTCTGTGTAGATTTGAGTTTGCATTTGTTCCTTGTTGTAATTTAACAGCCTGACATTGTGTTGGCCTTCACTTATGAATAAATAAGTTTCACATTGACTCCTCTTAACACCCAGTTTAGCCATTCAACGCAAATGCGACTCTGCAGAATAAGAATTATTTAAAAAAATAGAACTGCGTCTCTTGTCGTTTGGCCAGGTACTGCATGTTGGCATGCTGAATCTTCTCATCGGTTTGTTTTGCTACAGTTAGTGCAAGGAACCCACCCCGACCCCAAATCCCCAAATTCTGCAAAAACTGAAACCATAAAGAGCCAAAACATCATGCTGTCTAGTAAACAGGCTGTTGACAGCCTTAAAAACAAACGTACTCCAGCAAACGACTTGATGAGTGCAAACGTGGTGTTGCTGTGTCAGAATGGAGTGAACCCACTCACTGATGCACTCTCAGCAGAGCATGGATTGCCTCTGAGTGTGCATGAATGTAGTGTATGATATGTATATTCATGTATGCAGGACATGTTCTCAGAATGTACGTAGCGGAGGTGTGCATGTGTGCACGTGTGAACACGTGTAAGCAGGTATCAGTGCGACTGGAGGAGGAGTGACATGTCTTTGCAGATAGGTGGCGCTCTTGGCTTTGGGCTCCAAGTGGAGTGAAGTCCTGTACTCAGTTACATTGACCTGACAGGACGAACCCCACTCATGCAAACTAACATGCCCCTTAGTCCGCCTCGACTGGCTAGCACCGTGACACAGATAGCCACCCCCTCTCACATTAGAATGCAGTGTAGCCACAAAGGGCTGACATGGTCCAGACAGGTCTAGGGTTAGCATCCCACACTAGCACACCGCACTGTACAACATTGTCAGAATGTAGTGCATAAGGACTACGGCATAAGGGAAAGGGGAAGGGGGGTACATAAAAAGAGGGGGGGGGGGTGAGAACAGTGAATGGGTGAGTCAGAGAGAGATGGAGTGGTAGAGGGAGATCTGCAGACACCAGGCTGCTCAGTACTCCTCCGGATCCCCCTTTGGTGAGTCCACAACCTCCTCATCCTCTGGCGGAGCGAAGCCGTCCTGACAAACACAACACAGGTTTGTGTTGTTAAGCATGTACAATGTATGTGTGCGTGTGTATGTATGTGTGTGTGTGTGTGTGTGTGCCTGCGTGTATGTGTGTGTGTCTGTGTGTATTTGTGTATGAACTATACCTCTTTGTTTGTCAATACCTCTG
>NC_061065.1:6706335-6741335 GCF_021917145.1 Hypomesus transpacificus | reverse complement strand
GACCCATTGACGTCACCAAACCTCTGCATTCTTCCTTTTTGATGCTTTCCCAGGCTTTCACTGCAGCCTCTTTCAGTTGTTGTTTGTTTTGTGGGGTTCCTCCCTTCAGTCTCCTCTTAAGCAGGTAAAATGCATGCTCTATAGGGTTTAAGTCTGGAGATTGACTTGGCCAGTCTAATACCTTCCATTTCTTGCCCGTGATGAACTCCTTTGTTGTTTTGGCAGTGTGTTTTGGGTCGTTATCTTGCTGCATGATGAAGGCTCTGCCAATCAGTTTGGTTGCATCTTTCCTTAAATTGGCAGACAAAATGTTTCTGTAGACTTCCAAGTTCATTTTGCTGCTGCCATCATGTGTTACATCCTCAATGAAGATTAATGAGCCCGTCCCAGAAGAAGCCATGCAAGCCCAAGCCATGACATTACCTCCACCGTGTTTCACAGATGAGCTTGTGTGTTTGGGATCATGAGCAGTTCCTTTCTTTCTCCAAACTTTAGCCTTTCCATCACTTTGGTAAAAGTTAATCTTTGTCTCATCAGTCCATAAAACTTTGTCCCAGAATTTTTGAGGTTCATCTCTGTACTTTTTGGCAAATTCCAGCCTGGCCTTCCTATTCTTCTTGCTAATGAGTGGTTTGCATCTTCTGGTGTAGCCCTTGTACTTTTGTTCATGAAGTCTTCTGCGAACAGTAGATAGTGATACCTTCACTCCTGCCATCTGGAGGTTGTTGCTGATCTCACTAACAGTTGTTTTAGGGTCTTTCTTTACAGCTCTCACAATGTTTCTGTCATCAACTGCTGATGTTTTCCTTGGTCTACCTGTTCGACGTCTGTTACTTAGTACACCAGTAGTTTTCTTCTTCTTCAGGACATTCCAAATGGTTGTACTGGCTATGGCCAATGTTTCTGCAATGGCTCTGATTGATTTTCCATCTTCTCTAAGACTCACAATTGCTTGTTTTTCACCCAAAGACAGCGCTCCGGTTTTCATGTTGTTTTTACCTCTGAATACAGTCTGCATAGACAAAACCTATCTTACCCAATCTGAACCTGAGTGTAGACATTCAGTGGTATTTATTGATTGAATAATGTATGTAATAGGACACACCTGGGCAACAAAACACACCTGTCAGTCATATGTTCCAATACTTTTGCTCACGTGACAAATGGGTGGGTTCGAACAAAAAGGTGATATTTTCTAATTTGTGCATCAGATCCTGATGTAAATACCTGGAAATAAAAGCTGAAACGTTGATCTCTGGTTTCACATTCATCGTTTGATGTCAAGCCCAAATGTTTTCAGTCTACAGCAAAAATAAAGGAATTGGCCTCACTGTTCCAATACTTTTGGAGGGCACTGTATAATACACACAGTAAGTTCACTTAACTATTATACAGGGTTGACATCAGATGGCTAAACTATAACCCCACTGTTTGCATGTAGAGGGACATGGCTGTATGTGTGGTTAGAGGGACATGGCTGTATGTGTGGTTAGAGGGACATGGCTGTATGTGTGGTTAGAGGGACATGGCTGTATGTGTGGTTAGAGGGACATGGCTGTACGTGTGGTGGGCTCAGCATGTGGAGTGATCACCCTGCTCTCCATGTGAGATTCATGATAATCCCATTACAGCCACCTTGTAGACGTAGACACACTAGGACACACACACGGTTTAGAATACACTCTTACGTATTCCATGTAGACCATCAGCTATAAGAAGACATGAGAGTTCTAGAAGCAGCACCACCAACACGCCCCCCACACACACACACACACACACACACACACACACACACACATACTTCTCCCCCACCTGTTACTGGTATTTGTTCAGGTTATCTGTTTGAATGTAGCAGTAGTGGCTCTCTGGATACACAGACCTACAGAAAAGAGATAAGCAAAACAATCACTTTGCATGTTATTACCACACAATGAACGATTACCCTGCTACTAATCTGATGATCTAATCCCCTTCCAGGTAAACATGTCTAAACACATCATAGTTTTAAAACAAGATTGATCACAAGATGCACTAATGCTGCACCAGCGAGGCCTCCACATTTTGTACAGCCGGCCAAATATGGACCTCTGCCACAGGACGGTTCTACATCATTCCTAGACAGGAGAGAGGGAGGGATGCAACAATATGTGGAAATATTGGGAGTGGAAAACTCGATGACAAACACCTACAGGAAGCCCTGACTATATTGCATAACACACATACACACACCAGGAAAATCCAACATGCACAATTAGCCTGCTATCCACTTGCTTTGCAAGCAGCAAAAATAGCAGGAAGCTGGCTAATATTTGTATTTTAGCTGCACCTAGGAGGGCTTTGTGGTGTCCGAGTACAGACTATCCCGCGATTAAAATAAGCTTCCAACAAGTTTATATAAAAACAAGTACTTTAAAACATAACGTGGATAAGCCTGTGTTTGAATCTGTAGAGTGAGTGTGAGTGTGTGTTAGTGTAACCCTAAACCGGGACAATCCGAATGAGCGCAGCTCAATGATGATGACCGTCTCTTTCTATCTCGAGAACATTCTACGCATTCTTTAAACATTGCATCAACTCAGACTGGCTGCTGCCAGTATCTGTGTCCATCTTTGTGATACAAAATACAGTATTAAGTTGTTGGAATTCCAGTTCTTGATAAGAAAACGGGGCTTCTGTTAGTCGCCTACTGCTTTCAAGTGACAGGTGTAACTAGGTGGTTTGTGTTTCCCAGAGCCATAGAGACAAAACACAGTCATAACGTTTATCTCTAATCTTTCCTGTGGCGAAGATTAAAACTCCCATCGAACCTGACATAATCACTTACCATCTATCATAAGTACAAACAGCCGATGTACTTACACTTGACTGTAGCATTAAAGAAATATCCAGCCATTTACCTGAGGTCCTGCTTGTTAACGGGATGAAATGCACGGGTTAACTAAGAGACGGTTTAGTGCGTAGCCAGGGTGCTGTAGAATTAAAGCTGCGTCGGTAACGCGCTCGCTAGCAAGCTAACGTTAGCAAACGACAAACTAGGCCTGGTGTTACAGTACAACTGCGTATTATATTAGTTTTAGAGACGAAAAACCATTTAAACTAAAACAAATCAACTGGGCACCTAGCTGATTTCAGTGATGCTGTCAAACTGAAAGAGGTACAGTTTAGTCCGCCGTACCCCCTCTGGAGGCATCGTTTAATATCACACATGACACAAGCACAAAATATCCCAACTGCGTCTGACTGGCATGCCATATGGCTTTGTGGCAACAAGAAGTATATATGAATATAGTTTACCACAAAAAAAAATCGCAGTTTCAATCAACGATTACTATCATTCATTTGTTCATTCGAGTTCAAGTTAAGTGACTACTCACTGTCGTTAAAGTGCTGTCCTGTTATCCTCTGTGTGTCGCTGCTGATGAGTGCGTCGCCTGATACTATCTGTTGCTAAAGCCAGCCTGTTCACTCTGGCTGTCCGGGTTGCCAGGTTTTTGTAGCACTATCCCCCTAAAGAGTAACTACGCAGTCCATTCAATACCCAACATATGGCTGATTTGTGTGGTAGCTTGTTAAACTAATTTCTACAATCGCTTTTATAAACCCCATACCAAATAACTGCATAACTATTGGGCTATTTTTCATTGAATTTAAATAATATGTGCACCCATTACATTAATTTCAGAGGCCTCACATAGGGCCAGTGTCCTGTTTTTACACTTTTACAATCTTTTCTCAGCTTTCACACAAGACCCCAACCCTTGATTAATAATTTAGGACTCAATATATTTTCAGAGCTTAACAGCACCTGGTTTCTGCTGTCAGTGTTCAGATCCAGCCCTTCCCAAACCATCACCAGTGCCTTTGGTCCCCTTTAAACAATGTTTCAATGGGTCCCTCAAAATACATTATTGATCAGTGATGGTCATGTAATCCCAATCCATCCAGACTTTTGTGGTTCCCGTACAACTGCAAGCCCTGACTCATTCGCCATATGACACGGTTGTCGTATCAACGTCAAACTGTTCATGCTATGCTTCTGGAACATAGTACAAAGTTAAGGGACATGATGAACAACTGTGTTTTTTCAGGCTTTAATTCTTCAATCATCCGTATGTTAAGAAACAAGCAGCCACGTACAGATTCAATAGGTTCACTGTCCAACACAACTCTACATGGACACACAGTCATTTACCAGTAACAGTGCCTTCAAAACAACGAAACCATCCAACAATAAAAAGATTAAAGGTTGCAACGATAAAAAAAATAATGATAAAAAAACAGCACCGGTTGATACTCCTGCACGGAAGTGTGGCATAGGTGATTGGTGTTGGCACAAATGCTCCATCAGTTTAAAAAACAATATATTCTAAATACACAAGGACACAAGATGGATAAATATAACACTGTTGGTCAGCAATAAAACACATCAATAGACGCAGTGAAAGGACTAACAGTGAATGGGTGGAATCATTAGTGTTTGTGAGACAGTGCAGCTCAATCTTTCTTGCCGAGCAGAGAACATTCTCAGGACGTCCCTTTTAACTATCATTACACTACCAACCGACCCTTAATTGACTTGTCCTTCATCCCACGAGTGCCTTCTTCCACCCTTGCATTATCTCTCTGACCTCCTTTCCTTCCTTCCTAATCAGGTGTGGGCAGGGCTGGGCTGTGTCCAAGAGTCTTGGAGCAGCAGTGTTCAGTTAGCTGGGAATGGCTGTGGAGGTAGGGAGATCAGCTCTCCCCTAACCTAAGACCCCACCATCTGTTGTCAGTCTGAGCATCGGAGTGGTTAGGCAGTTGGATTTCATCACCACACAGCACTGTTTGTGATGATATAACACCACTTTTAAAAGCAAGTTGTATATACTAGGAAACCTGCCACAGGGGTGGGGATGTCACAGACAGAAACTAGGGTTTTCCATGGAAACAAGGAGAAGCACGTTGTACTAACTAATCTAAAGCGATGATGTGTCTGTGATTATGCATTGTGCAGCAATGTGTGCTTGTGTGTGTGCGTGTGTACGTGTGTGTGTTAATGTGCGTTTAAAAGGGGATATAGATATTTTACTGGATTCGGTTTCTACCATTGTTTAACTATTCCAGTCAACACCAATTCGATCAACACATCAAAAACTGTACTGGTTTTATCCGGTCACAGAAGTTGCTTTAGGTAAATATCAGACAATGAGCAGCACTTAAGTTGATTACATCTAGTAAGATCATCAGTTTAGGTTTAACATCGCCTGTTAATTAACTCATTCTACTCTCTTATAACCCATCACTCATCTCCATCACTCAGTTTTAAGTCACTCCAATTACTTTGTTATATCTATGATTTGTCAACAAGACGTAACAGTGCTTATTAGTGGATTTATTTCCCCTCTTAGTCTAACCCTGTAGTACAAAATCAGTGCAGTTTTTCTGGTTGCTCAGAAATGTACAAAAACTTCGGCCCCAAGGCTCGGACAACTGGCATTCCAGCGTCCATGGTTACCAGATGCCACTGGAGCGTCCGCCAGGTGGGGCAAGGATGCGGGCTGAGGACCTCTTGGGGATATGGTCGTCCACTTGGGAGCCTGAATGAAAATACAGCAAGAATGAGTCATGCCCTGATAACTCATGTCTGATACAATCATACAAGCTGCACCCACCCACACACCAACCCCAACAAACACCCCACACACACACCCCACCCACCCACACACACACACCCCACATCCACACACCTACCCACCCACACACCAACCCAAACACACACCCCACACACACACACCCCACACACACACACCACACACCCCCACCTGAGAGGCTGAAGGAGGACTCGTGCAGGTCTCGAACCCCCGTGTGGCGGGCGCAGGGCTTAGTTACGTCTCCGTCTCCGTCTATGATGGGCCCCAGCTCCTTCTTACTGACACTGGCTAGCTTGGCAATGTCACCAGAATAAGGGTCCCGGTCAACCCCCTTCAAAGCCTGGCTCTGAGTCACAGAGGGAAAAAGACAGAACAGGAGTGGGAGAGGAAACACAACTGTGGGTGTTAGTGTGTGAGAGTGTGAGAGTGTGAGAGTGTGAGAGTGTGAGAGTGTGAGAGTGTGAGAGTGTGAGAGTGTGAGAGTGTATCTTGGCAGTACCTTCTCTCGCTGAACCATCTTCTTGTAGAGGTAGTCAGGGAATGTGCGGAGGGGATAGAACTTTCCAGAACCCTCTGCACACATGAACACACCGTTCTCACACACCAGGCGACCACGGCTGATGGTTACCAGAGGAACGCCATGACAACGCAGACCCTCGTACAGGTTGAAGTCTCCACCCTGGACCTGTGTGCTCATTGAGATGGTCCTGCAGAGGAAAGGGTTTGTGCATGTGTGGTTAGGTGGGTGGGTGAGTCTGAGTGAGTGTGTGTGTGTGTGTGGGTGGGTGTACCTTGTCGCGTCGGGGTCCCAGACCACCACATCAGCGTCAGCCCCTGGGATGATGCGGCCCTTGCGGGGGTACAGGTTGTAGATCTTGGCAGCGTTGGAGCTCGTCACAGCAACAAACCTGTTCTCATCCATTTTACCTGCAACCTGAGGATCAGACCAAACAAACATTGACACAGATCCAACAAGCACATACAGGGTGTATATCTGGGATGTGTGTGTGTGTGTGTGTGTACCTACCACTCCTCTCTCCCACATGACACTCATCCGGTCCTGTACCCCTGCCACCCCGTGGGGTATCTTGGTGAAGTCCTCCTTGCCCAGCGCTCTCTGCTTGGTGCTGAAGGGACGATGCTCAGACGCCACTACGCTCACGGTGTCACTGCAGGACAGACGCATCATCAGCACGAGCCACGCCGTCCAACAACAGCGTTGGGTCCAGCGCGTGTGCGTGTGCGTGGACGTACTTGCCCAGTAACCCCATGAGGTAGTTGGGTGTGTTGGGGTCGAGGCGGAGGGGCGGGGCCATGACGTGGGCAGCAGCATGAGCCCAGTCCTGGTGGTAATACTGCATCCCATTCAGCACTGCATGGGCCACCGTGGTTTCAGCATGGACCACCTTACCTGGGGGAGGAACAGGGGGAGGGGGACGGGGCGGCGAGGAAGAGGGGAGAGTGGAAGGGAAAGGGGATGGAGATGGGGCGGGATTGGGTGGCGAAGGGAGAGGGGCGGGGATGGAGATGGGGCGGGGTGGGGCAGGGAGGGGTGGCAGAGGAGATTTATCACACCTGATATACGTGAGGTGTCAGCAGCTTTAGGGGATCTTCTCGAGTGCCGACTCACCCTGCATCTTGGAAGCAGAGATCATGTCCCCAGCTGACATACTGGATACATTCACCAGATAGATCGGGCAGTGGGCCTGGAAAAAACACACACACACACACACACACTGTTATTGATCGTCATCCAAACACACACACAGACAAACACACAGTCTAGGCAAACACACACTCACCCTGTTGGCGATGGTGATGGCACGATGGGTAGCCTCCGCCTCTAACTGAAGACAAGAGAGACGAGGACATGAAGGAAACAGAACACACACACACACACAGACAGAAGCATGGGCTCAGAGTGATCTCACACCATCAGGTGACACACTTGCCTCTTCTGGACGGCTGATCTCAATGCCCTCTGGTCCACTGATGCCCAGATCCAGGGCTTCTCTGGCTCCCTGAGAACACACACACACACAGACACACAGACACACAGACACACAGACACACAGACACACAGACACAGGTGAAGCGCTCCACATGTGCAGCCTGCTCAGGTCTTGGTGTGTGACTGTGTGCGTACCTCAGCCACCAGTTCTCCGTTCTCCGCGTGGACGCGTGCGATGGCCCCGATGTCCTTGCAGGTCTGGAGAGACTGGTACAGCTCGGAGTCCCTCAGCATCAGGGTGTCCCTGTAGGCCATGAACATCTGGAAGGAGTTCACCCCGCGCTCACGGACCAGGGCTTCCATCTCCGAACGCACCTGGTGGGAAGTAAGGTCAGGGTCAAAGGTCACAGTTAGTTATGTTACAATATTAGCCGACACTGTCTGACTCACTCATCCTAGAATGTGGGTTAATGAGGGGGAGAGAGGAAGTGTGTGTGTGTGTGTTATGTGGGGCTTGAAATGAGCTGGAGAGCTCCCAGCTGGCATTCACATTCCGCTCCCATTGGTCAATATCACAACCTCTCATACCAAATACAAACATATCTAAATCAGACATGGTCTTTACATGCATACATGTAACAATGCGTTCATTTAGATTGTTCATGAAATATCAACATATTTGACATGCACCAGAGGCAATTTTAGCCTTCACTTGTAGCTGTAAACAAAGACAAACCAGCAGAGACGATATACCAAAGGTCAGTCAGAGTGGAATGACTCACGATGACTATAGAGTCCGACTTGTGTGTGCGTCTGTGTGTCTTTAGGGATAATTTAATCTAGGTCACATTGTGTATTATCTCCAGCAGGGTCCGAACCTTAGGGTCTGAACCATGTGTATCTGTGAACGGTACCTTGGCGCCCCACCAGGTCACACCCACATGCAGGGCGTAGTCACAGCAGGCCTTGGCGTCCGCCAGGGAACGGCACTTCTCATATGCGTCCAGCAGGGAGCAGTCACGCTCAGGCAGCACTATGGACACCACCATGGTGGTGCCACCCATCAGAGCAGCCTGGAGGGAGGGAGGGAGGGAGGGAAAGCAGGGGACAAAGACAGAGAAAAAGACAGGAAGAGAGAGAGAGAGGGGGGGGGTCATAATCATTAAATACATATATGGAACACACAGCATGTGAGTCTGTATCGATTGTGGGACAGTGCTGAGTCAGTCGTATTCATCATCCACCCAGTCACACCCAGAGAGCTTCCATCACATGCTGAAAGACACGCCCACACAGGCACATATACACACACACACACTGCAGTGTTTCCCACTGAATGTTATTATATTGTTTGGTGGTAGGCAGGGGCGGAGCCAGACAAGGTAAAAATGTGAGGACCTATGTCCGAGTATCGGTTAGATGTGAGTGTAGATGGGGACTTCAACAAGTAATGCGAGCGTGCCAAAAATTGAGCCGGAATAATTCAAGCTATTTTTTTTAGAGTGGGAGGAAGCGGAGATGTTGCCCCTGTTGTAGTGAGAGAGAGAGAATGCGGGCCACCACAAATAAATCAATGTATGGCCAGCGCTACACTAGAAAAGCTGTCTCTCCACCAGCCTGTCTCTACACCAGCCTGTCTCTCCACCAGCCTGTCTCTCCACCAGCCTGTCTCTCCGCCAGCCTGTCTCTCCACCAGCCTGTCTCTCCACCAGCCTGTCTCTCCACCAGCCTGTCTCTACACCAGCCTGTCTCTCCACCAGCCTGTCTCTCCACCAGCCTGTCTCTACAACAGCCTGTCTCTCCACCAGCCTGTCTCTACACCAGCCTGTCTCTCCACCAGCCTGTCTCTCCGCCAGCCTGTCTCTCCACCAGCCTGTCTCTCCACCAGCCTGTCTGTCCGCCAGCCTGTCTCTCCACCAGCCTGTCTCTCCACCAGCCTGTCTGTCCGCCAGCCTGTCTCTCCGCCAGCCTGTCTCTCCACCAGCCTGTCTCTCCACCAGCCTGTCTGTCCGCCAGCCTGTCTCTCCACCAGCCTGTCTCTCCACCAGCCTGTCTCTCTTATCCTATCCCTTACGTACTACTCCTTCCATCTCCACTCATAAAACTCCAGTGTATGCACACGGCAGGTCTGTATGTCAGTTCTCTGGGAGGGCTGCTGTGTAGCATGAGATGGTGGATGGGGACACACAAAGGCCAAACAGGGCGAGACAGGAGCTCAGCGTCTCCTGCTGTGTGTGATAATCCCTGGGACAGCGGACGAGGAGAGAGACGGATAGATGGGGGTGGACGTGGGAGACAGGGAGAGAAGGGAGACAAGGGAGGGAGACGGGAGAGAGACAGAAAAAAACAGATGGGTGAGAGAGAGAGAGAGAGAGAGAGAGAGAGAGAGAGAGAGAGAGAGAGAGAGAGAGAGAGAGAGAGAGAGAGAGAGAGAGAGAGAGAGAGAGAGAGAGGGAGGAAGAGTTCTGGGGATCCCGGAGTAGCTCCCTGAGTAGTGATCAGTATCAGACGGCTGGGAGCTCAACTGTCAGTGATGGCGTTCTATCAGCCTTGCTCACACCTCACAACGTAATACAGCAGGATATATACTCCTCCCTCCTCTCCCCCCTCCCCCCCTCCCTCCCCTCCCCCCTCCCCACCGCCTTCCAGCTACTGTAGCTGTGTACCTCTCTACTGCTACTGACCCTGTCTCCTGGGGAAATGCACCCTTACTGGGAGGAGGGGCAGGAAGGAGGGGCAGGAAGGGAGGATGGAGAAGAAAAGTGCGAAAGAAAGAAATAAAGATAGAAAGGAGAGAGGGGAAGGAAAAGAACACTGTGTTCAAATAGGGGAGGGGAGCTGTTTGAGGTCTTCACAATTACAAGTTCACCATCTCCATGGTGAACAGTCACCATAGAGACCACACAATACCACCACATCCACCACATACACAGCCAGTCATGCACCCCAAAGTGGTTTTGGAGACAGACATAGGCATGCTAGGGGGTTAGTTGCCATGACAGCGAGGTCACGAGACATATGGAGCCCCACCCCCAGTCGCCCCCCAACCCCCATCTATATCCTCAATCGTCTTGCATTCCATTAGTCTAAATCCTCCACAAGCATAAGCTGTACACCAAAAACACTTCCACAACACCCTTCAACACAGGCCAGCCTGCCTGCCACCATCTTCATCATCAGTCCTCCCTCACCCTCTCCTCTGAGGGAGCCAGGCACCCCGGCACCACTGAACCAATAAGACCACAACAACTGAACACGGAACAACTGTGTGTGTTCCAGTAGGTGTGTGTGTTCCTGTAGGTGTGTGTGTGTTCCTGTAGGTGTGTGTGTAGTTTCTTCTACCTTTATCAGTATCAAAACTACAACAGCTGTTGTGGCCCAGTTTAACATGAGAGCTCTGAGGCTGTCTGACAGCTGTTTCTGGATTCCATTTAGGGAGCAGTATTAGTATAGGCATGTCTCCTGGCTTACTCCCTCTGTATGTGTGTGTGTGTACGTATGTGTGCATGTATACTTGTGTGTGTGTGTACCTTGGTGCCGCTGTAGAAGTCGTCCTGAATGTTGGCGTTCATGAAGTTCTGCTGCAGGTGCACGCTGGTGTCAATGCCGCCCGGCAACACCAGCTTCCCGGTCGCGTCAATCACCTTGGCTCCGCCCGGAATCATCAGCTCACGCCCCACCTGCCAGTGACGCAATTAGCGAAGACCCGCCCCCCGAACCGTTAGTGACATCCTAACCCTACCTTTACAGGTTGTGAGGGTTCAGGGGTGTGTGTGTGTGTGTATATCTGTGTGTGTGTGTGTGTATATCTGTGTGTGTGTGTGTGTGTGTGTGTGTATATCTGTGTGTGTGTGTGTGTGTGTGTGTGTGTATATCTGTGTGTGTGTGTGTGTGTATATCTGTGTGTGTGTGTGTGTGTGTGTGTATATCTGTGTGTGTGTGTGTGTGTGTGTATATCTGTGTGTGTGTGTGTGTGTGTGTATATCTGTGTGTGTGTGTGTGTGTGTGTGTGTGTATATCTGTGTGTGTGTGAGAGTGTTAGTGTGTGAGCATGTGTGCGTGTGTGTGCACGTATGTGTCCACACCTGCTGAATGATCCCGTTCTCAATGTAAACATCTGCTTCCTGTGTGTAGTCATCATTCACCACCTTGCCTCCCTTGATAAGGATGCGCATGGACCCCGCGTTGGCAGCCATAGTCCTGGAAGACAGGAGGAGAAAACAGTCATTTTAGAAACCTGGACATTCACATCTATAGGTCAACCATGCTAATAGTCCTACTGCACTTACTGCTAGCTTGCTACACTGACTGTGAACTAAAAACAAAAATATGTCTCTCCTTTCAGGGAGGCCTAAAACGTTGTAATAGCTTTTAGCGTGTCAGCTCTATAAAATATTCATTACACAATAGAGTTCATTGAGGATGTATAATTTACAGATCTCTCATGTTCGAGGCTTTGAGCAGACAAGGGCAGAGATGTGAAAACGCAAAGGGCTGCGTCTCAACGGGCTACAGAGGCTTCCTCTCTCTCAGACAGGAGGGAGCAGCGATAGCTTCTGTTGTTGTGGCCCGTCGGAGTTTAGTCATACAGCTTTAGGACCACTCTACAACAATAAGCCCAAACAAACACAAGCTCTTCTACAAGCATTCTGTGTGTGTGTGTAAGTGCTTGTACGTTTGTGCATTCTGCATGGATTACAGTCATGCATGTGGTATATTTGATGACACAAAGCAACCAAGACACAAGTGTGTCAAAATCAAGAATTATTCTGAGATGGACTTAGGAGTTGAGAGAGGAAGAGAAAGAGAGGGAGAGAAAGGGGCAGAGAAAGAGAGAGACAGCAAAAGAAAGAGAGAGAGAGAGAGAGAGAGAGAGAGAGAGAGAGAGAGAGAGAGAGAGAGAGAGAGAGAGAGAGAGAGAGAGAGAGAACAGCAAGCAACATATAAAGCTAAAAACCCTGTGGCTGGGTGAGTGGTATAATAGGCTGGTTTCCCAGGAGACAGGATTTGGAGAACGCAAAGACTGAGAGACATTTCAGCAACCTCACCACACACACACACACACACACATATACACACTAAATCTGGCATCCATGTATACACTGACACATACTGACATAAAAACACACTAATACTAAAAAAGGCCTTTTGTATAAGCGAACTAACGCTAGCTACGGAAATTGGTTGACATGGCGTTCAATGTATGGACGTAATTTCCGCTTTTGAAAAAATCGGATTTCGAAGATAAATCTTTTCTGCACCTCTAAAATCAGGCTTCGAAGATACACATATATTTTCCACGTTTATATTCAGTTTTATACTTGCAAATCTTTTTGACCCTAATTCACCAAATGCAGAAATCACTTACATATATTACATAAACCAGGTCAAAATCTTCCGGTAGCTATAGCAGTTAGTTCTCACACAAAACAAAATGCGTTTTAACGTGGAGTTAGGGGGAATCTTCCCAAAATGACAATTAACAATGTACAAAGGATTCTATGTTTCTGCCCTTCAAGCAAGTGGGAAACATGTTAAAACTGTACGTTTTAACATATCAACAACTACGAAGGTAAGGTTGATCTAACTCACACAGTAAAGGTAGCTAGCTAGGATTTGAGCAGTAAAATTAGCTGGGCTTGCTAGTTAGCGATTTTTAGCCAATTGCCCTGTTTGAGACTCACCTCTGTTACCTATCCTCACACAGCACAGGAACACACAGCAGCTTTTGTCCACATACACAAACTTGACCTCCATACTGTGACATCACAAAGGGGTCAGCTGGTCTCAGCTGGGTCAAAAAGACTAGTCTCACACTTCACACTGATACTATGTGCACATCAATTTTGAACTTTGTATGTGTGCACGCCTGCCAGAGTGCATTCTGCATGGATTAATGTTTGCTGTATATTTGATGACACAAAGCAACCAAGAGACTTCATAGCAACACAATGGCTCAAATGGTGGAGGGAAACATCATGTTTTCTCTGGAAGATTCTGGAAAATGAAACCTTTTTTATTTTTACCACAACTTCTGTTATGTACTGTAGCTTATATCCAGAAACACACATTGTGGGTGGTGATGTGACAAATCCTAAGACTCACAGATCATGAAGTCTTGATTGAGAGAAAGCAGAAAGAGGCAGAGTTTAAATGAGAGTGTGATAGACAGAGGAGAGAGAGAGAGAAGGCTGGATCCAGATTGTGAAAGAACCACACTGCTGCAGTCAGACTGTTCAAAACCCACACAGCTGAGAGGATGTGTGTGGAGGGTGTGTGTGGAGGGTATGTGGAGGGTGTGTGTGGAGGGTGTGTGTGAGCTCCACCAGAGGAAATGGGAAAGAGAGAGATGGAGAAGGGGGTTAGAATGTAATGCAGCCTAGAGGTGTGTGTCGAGGCAGCAAAGGAAAACCAAAGGAAATTAACATCAAGGCTCTCAAGCAATCTGCACAGAGACCCCTTTCATGCACAGACACAGTACACTTACATTTACACACACACACACACACACACACAGTCATGAGTATGTGGGTCAAAGCGCTGAATCAGAGTGATGGGGGGAGGAATTGTGTCATCATACACAGCTGATTTCAAAGCGTTAACGTGACACCTGGGAATGGTCATTTTAACACCGGCAGTAGGCCCACTCTCATGCATCTTGTGATCTAGTGTGTGTTGGTCTACACCCTGCTATAATGTTGCGTTATATTCAGCTTTAACAGGCAGGTCTAGGAGCTGTACATCTGTGTGTGTGTGTGTGTTCTGCTGTGTCACAGTGGGCATGACTGACACACACAGCAGGCAGCCCTTCTCACTCACCCCATGACCAGCTGGCCACACCACACACACACACACACCCCACACACACACACACACACACACACACACAGATGACACAAAGTACAGGAACACACCCAGTGTTTTCATGATTTAATTCACTTCGATCAAATAGAATCTTTGTTGTGCAGGGTTAGGGAGGAGGTGAAGGGGAGATTGATGGGGGGGTGGGGGGGAAGAGGGGGAAATGGAGAGTGTGGTACCAGAGGGTGTTAATTAATATTGAATGGGGAACAGAAGTGAGGTTGAGATTAAGCTCTGTAACAGTACACTCAATACACAGACTGGAGCAGTATGCACACATGTTTCCAAAACACGTTAAGGCGTGGCTCGCTCTGCAGAGCCTGGGTGTGTGTGGGTGTGTGTGTGTGTGCATGTGTGTGTGCATGTGTGTGTGTGTGGGTGGAGGCATACTGCAAATAACCCTTTTACAAGTGAGTCAGTAGTTAATATGGGCAGTGTGTGCGCTGCGACGCATGTGTGTGTGTGCAGTGTGTGAGTTGATGCATGTTGTAAATGAATGTATAGAAGCAGACAGCTGCCGGCTTCTGCCCGTCTCTCTGACCTACAGAGCCAACGCCGGAAGGGAGCTGACTGAGTGAGTGTGCGCGTGTGGGGGGGGGGATGAGCTGGCAGCATGGTCATACACAGAGTTAGACCCTGCCTAACCATACTGTCCTCATTTACAACCCATTGGGAATAAGAATACAAACCACCCTCTGAATATCATGTTTAACCGTAATACAAACTCACACACGTGCGCGCACACACACACCCAGCACACACACACACATGCCTAGCACACACACGGCACACAATGTGCTTCTCCAAGATCATGCATGAATAACCCATTATTGAAACAGACACATGGAGGATAAACAAACACAACAAGGACAGCACTAACTAGGGCATCACCCAGGATTAAGGACAGCCCTAACACAGAGACACATGAGCACACACACACATGGGCACATACACACACACACATGAAATATGGTCGTCGCTTTAAACAGATTTCGTACAACAAAGCCAGGCACCACTGGTATTTGATGGAGCTTCACTATAATCTGTCAAACACTTGTTCTCTCTCTTCTGTCGCTCTCCTCCCATCAGGGGTTCCTAACCGTGACCCCAAACTCAGGTCTAGCCCTGACAGAGTGGAGAAAATCTTGCTTATCCTCCTCTCTCTTCTCTCTCTCTCTCTTTCTCTCTCTCTGTGTCTCTCTCTCTCACTTGCTAGAGCACTAAACCTGCCAGCCATCGCCCCTCATCCTTCTGTAACACAGCGCACACACCGACCCTCCTTTATCTCTCTCCTTCTCTCTCTCTCTTCGCTCACTTTTGTTTTCTCTTTCACAACTGCAGGTACAATTTCATGTTAACGAGTAGATTTAGACGCCAATTGTTCATTAACGCTTCCTTCGTGACAACCACGGAATAGGCTTACATAACGGGCAACATACCAATTTACACTTCCCAACCACGTGCGCGCCAAGCATTTAATTGGCTTGACTAACCCCAGTGTGTAGGCTATTCAAAGCTTTCGACAGACCACAGACAGACCTGGCCAAGGACACGAATAACCTATTTAAGCACGATTACTAACAAGGAACGGACATCTTCGTGTGTAGGCGGTCGCGTCGCGTGAGCTATGTTAAGGGCCTGCCGGTGCCAAAGCCATACAGTTACCGCTTCACACACCACTCAATTCAGAAAATAACATCGACGCAAATGCATACCGGAGCAATTGCAAATGTGATCGAACGGAAAAGGTCTCGGGGTGCGTTCACGTACCCTCTTTAACAGATTCCCAAATCCTCCGTTTCTGAAACGAGCCTCCCCTCAGTTCTCCGCGAGAGCCGTAGACAGCTGGCACCGTGCGAGTTGCAGATGCTGTTTGAGCTCTGCTGCCCGAGCCACAAGCAGCCTCTCACACGCCTGTCCACACAAGCGACAGACGAACAGACCAATAAGGGAAAGAGATCTGTAGAGCGTGCATCCCTTTTGGTACTTACTGGGCGTGTCTTGCTTCCATCCGCAGCTCCAACAGAACCCAGACTCCAGCGCCGTCGATGGCAGCCGATAAAACATCCAGTCGACACAGTCAGTGTGTAAACCACTGACAAGAGGTCTGTATCCGTTACCTAAATATTCCTAACAGCGAGTCGCCACAGTGTCTTGTCATGTTTCATAAGGGTAGCTGTATCGTTATCTATATAGGATGAAGAATGACAGACTATGTCAGCACAAAAACAGTTGATTTATTCAAGCATTGGCAGCGCCAGTAGAGAGGGAGGGGGCTCGTCTGTTCCTGCCAGTGTCTGACACACCAGAGCTGAGAGGAAACACCTAATGTACTCTGACTGGAAGCAAACACACATGACTATTACACAAACACACACTCACACACACTGTCATTCTGAAGCACACACACACACAGATTCACCTCACGGTAGCCTTTTGATATTGAGATTACATGATAGATCGATAGAACAAAAATCACCATCATAAAATCGACCACAGTACTGTCTGAAAGGAATGTTGGATTATGGTGGCTAGGGTGCCAGAGATTTTCTACACACACAACAGGAACACTTGCTTCTGACAGGACTTCTCAACCCTGATTCTGGGTATTCTACATTTCACTTAAACCGCTAGACCCTTCTGCGCTGTCGACTCACAGTCAGCTCAGCAGGTACATGACTGACACATCGGTTGGACGAACTGATGGAAGTGAGAGACAGTGAGTCGTTAGTTACAGACAGGAAGAGAGACTGGAGTGAAGGTATTGTGATTCCCAGGAGCAGAGCTAGGCCTGTTCTACACTCAGCAGCATCACCACAGCACATGACTGCTACACTTAGACACAGGCAACAGTGGGCTCTAGGCTACAACACATGAATCAGTCCTTTTTATTCACGTTTCATTTCATACATGGTTTCAAGTACAAAGTTAAAATGCCTTTTAATTAGTTCATATTCATACAAGAGTAAAATAATAGTGCCTTTTCATTACTACGACAACTTAAATACGGTCATTGTAAAGACAAACTTGATTTATTTTCCTAACAATATACTTTTTATATTTTCAGATAAAATTGTTTTAGCACCTTTTGAAACACGACCAGTCCTTCCTGTCTTTAAAAATCATGAATTATTTTCCCATGAGACGAGTGTCTGCAAGTGTGATAGTATCGTGTATGTACTGCATGTATTTGAGTCTGACAGTGCTTGTGAGTTGCGTCGGGTGTACTGTACTGTCGTGTGCGGTGGGTGTGCGGTGGGTGTGCGGTATGTGTGTGTGTGTCGGTGCATGTGTGTATGAGACAGCGCACTCAGCCTTAAAGCTGTCAACAAAAGAACAAAAGCTTCCTCGACTTATCGCCTGTCAATCACATCAATAGACAACAGAGAAGTATCGTAACCCCTCCCACATCCTGCTTCATAGCTTATCTGTTCTAAAATCTCCTCTGGCACAGTCCCTCCCTCCCCTCAGTACAACAGACACTTCACAATACTAACTGTACACTACTCTCCCTACAGTCTCAGCCCAGGGATAAAGTGAGACCGCGCATCAACCTAAAACAGCAAACACACACACAGTAAGCAGATTATCAATGTCATTCCCTAAGCAAACATGGAATCTGGGGTTATACACCGACTGGATGAATGACTGGCTGACTGACTGGCTGACTGACTGATTGACATGCAGCACCTGGTGGATTCTGGGAGCACCAATCGGATTAGTAAATAAGGATGCATGTGACACCCGGTGGCACCTTGGGAAGTAGGAGATGGGCAGTGTGATCACAGTGCGGGAGATGTCGTCGTCAGGTGATGCCAGACAGACGGGGTATCTGCATTGTGGTGGTTTGCTGTCGCTGCTGCGTTCCTAGCAACGTTATGTGTAACCTGATAGTGTAACTGTACTGTAAAAAAAGTTATACTTTTAAAAAGTACCTGATCGTTGGCTGTATAAAGTCTATAAACTGGTTTATTTGCTGTAAACCTGCTGGTTTACAGTTTGTGTGTGTGTGTGTGTTTCTGCTGCCTGAGAATGGTCACAGAAGGAGTGAAGCCCCAGTGGACTCTAGTCTGTCTCTTGTCTGGCCCCAGACAAGCCCTAGACTAGCCTTGGTCTGGCCCTTGACTAGCACCTAGATTAGCCTTGGTCTGGCCCTTGACTAGCACCTAGACTAGCCTTGGTCTGGCCCTTGACTAGCACCTAGACTAGCCTTGGTCTGGCCCTTGACTAGCACCTAGACTAGCCTTGGTCTGGCCCTTGACTAGCACCGAGACTGGCCCCAGACTAGCCTAATCTAATTTTAGACTGGCCCCAGACTAGCCCTGGTCTAATCCTAGACTAGCCCTAGTCTGGCTTTAGTCTGGCCCTACGCTGTTGACAGTCATTTCCCAGCACCACAGAACAGCCAGACATGACAAGCACCTGGAGCACATGACTAGCACCTGGAGCACATGACTAGCACCTGGAGCACATGACTAGCCCCTGGAGCACCACATTGTGGGAGTCTCTCTGTCTGGGATGTCTGAGCGTCAGTCTGACTAGCACCACAAGCTCTGGATGTTTCCGCAAGTACAGTACAGCAAATATGTGTAAGTGTATATGTTTGTATGTGTGTGTGTGTGTGTGTGCTCACGCACGTGTGAGTCACAGCACACACCAATCACTACCAGTGTTTTGAGTGTGTACAAGAAGGGAACAGTTGTGTCTGACAGATTGGTGCGTGTGTGTGCAGGCGTGTGTTGATTATAGCACAGGGGGGGTCCTCTCAACTACAGCTACCACACACACACACACACACAGTGAAGAAGACTGGTAAAAACAAAGTACCCAACCATAGCAATGATCAGCCCTGAAACCAGACAGAGTAAAACAGCAGGCTAGGTGGAGACTCTATCTGGTGGGAGGAGCTTGTTTCTCACTTCTGGTGTGTGATTGGTCAGCACCGTGGTTCGGGTCAGCCAGTAGTTTACAAGCTCTGGGAGACGTAGTCCTGTACAAGAT
Organism: Hypomesus transpacificus; assembly: GCF_021917145.1. NCBI lineage: Eukaryota > Metazoa > Chordata > Actinopteri > Osmeriformes > Osmeridae > Hypomesus > Hypomesus transpacificus. The sequence goes on along the minus strand of NC_061065.1, from coordinate 6,721,889 downwards.
GGAGGAAGTGTGTGTGACGTGTGTAGGGTCAGTCTAGTGTGATATCTCTGTATGACGTATGTGTGTGTATTTTGTGTGTACGGTTAAAGTCAGTCCACAGTTGTGTGTGTGTGTGTCTAGTTGCAGGCAAAGTACTCCTTGAGAGGAGCGAAGAGGTGGCGTATGACGGGCACGCTCCAGGAGCGCCCCAGCAGCCTCTGTCGAGCCAGGCGGCTCATGTTGGACACGTCTGTGTAGTGGACCGGGAAGCCAAACACCCTGGACAGGAAGAGGGACGGATGTTAGGCCAGGGTGAAGGAACAGAGGATGAGGAGAGACGCTGTTGTCAGAGAACAGGGACAGTTTAGAGTTAACGCATGAAAGCCATTCCCCTCACACACACACACACACACACACAGGCAGGCATTCAGAACCACACATACAAACACATAGAAAGCTTGCACGCATCCACACACACGCAAAGTCATGCACATACATACAGTACACCACCAATACACACCCACCCATACACACCCACCCATACACACCCACCCATACACACACACCCATACACACACACCCACACACACCCACCCATACACACACACACACACACACACACACAGAGAAAGAGGGCTTTGTGGACAGTACCTCTCCATCTCAGTACACCAGAGAATGTCCTCCTTGTTGTCCATGTAGACAGGGAAGTGCTGGTCTTTCCCCTGCTTCACAGAGTTAGAGCGCGTTGTTATCGTACGCAACTTCTCAAACTGGAACACACACGCACACATCAGCACACGCACACAGAAACAAACACAATCAGGAACTAACGAACTGCACACACTGTGCTTTCAACTTGACACTAGAGAATTGCGTGAGTCATCCACACTGTCCGACCAATCATGGTGTCAGTGCGGCCAGGCCTTAAAGCTGAAGCTTGGAGCTCATCTCTAATGAGAGGTCACATGACTAGTCAGTCAGAAGAACACACCTGTCCCAAACAATACCACGGTGAGAGCTTTGATTCTGACACACACCCACCCACACACCCACCCATACCTTAGCCATGCGTCCATGCTCCAGACACTCCTGTAAGTCCAGCTTGTCGTTCACCATCGCAGAGAGAGGTCTTTAGACAGAGATATGAAGACAAATACAGAGAGAGAGAGAAATAGAGAGATGGAGTGTGGTCGGGGCAAAACACATCAATCTTACTGTATCTGTGTGTCTGTGTGTCTCTCTCTCTTTGTCAGTGTAAATTGAGTGTGCCATATATCTTACCTGCCCATGCCTGGAAGGTTCCCCCAGAAGTAGCGTGCTCGGTGGGCGGCGGACACCTCCTTAGCATCAATCATCACCGGGTTACACTGCAGGAGGGAGGGAGGATTATCAACACCATCTGGGCCTCAGAGTGCACTTCACCTCACCGCCACAAGGAGGCAGTGATAACCTCGACCAGATACACTGCCACTGTACACTCCAAAGAGAAGACATTTAGGTCTGTCTGTGTTCAGTTCAGTGCAGTTCATCGTTATTTATTTCCCGAGGGCAGTTTGGTTGCAGAATATAAGCATATAATATGAAAAACCACAATCAAGTAAACCAGTAACATGAAAAACAATGTGTGTGTGTGTCTGTGTGTGTGTTTGGCAGACCTCAAGGAAGCGGGAGATGTCTCTCTTGTCGCTGACTCCCATGGCAACCACGTTCTCAAAGAGCCAGAAGAAGGGCCGCTCGTCGCCTGGTTTGGGCCTCGCTTCATGAAGCAGCCGGTAAAACTCAAAAAACAGCCTTCCAGTCCCTTCTACAACACAGAGACAGGATATGTTGATCTGACTGAAATTTATGCATCCATATTCTAATAACTGCTAGATCCAGATAAGACTTTCTCTCTTGCACACACTCACCAAAGAGGCCCTTACGGGCAGGGTTGACGATGGAAAGGTCATTGCAAGGGCTTCCTCCTATCACCAGGTCAAACGGCCCCCACTCCTGAATCTTAAGTGAGCAGGAAGTGACACAGGGTAAACCCAGGCTCATTTACACAGGAAGTGATACACAGGGTGAACCCAGGCTCATTCATACAGGAAGTGACACACAGGGTGAACCCAGGCTCATTCACCCAGGAAGTGACACACAGGGTGAACCCAGGCTCATTCACACAGGAAGTGAAACACAGGATGAACCCAGGCTCATTCACACAGGAAGTGAAACACAGGGTGAACCCAGGCTCATTCACACAGGAAGTGACACACAGGGTGAACCCAGGCTCATTCACACAGGAAGTGACACACATGGTGAACACAGGGTCTGAGGGAGGAGACTTGAAGGAGACTTACATGTTTGTGTGTGACGTTGCGTACATCTCCGACATATATGATGCGTCCATGGTGACGAACGATCCCCACGGTAATGGAATCCTCGCACACCTCTGATGCCACATACCTGTCTACCTGGATCCCCAGATCCCTCAGCACCAACAGACCTGCACGCACACACAGATGCACACACACACACACACACACAAATACATATATATACACGCACACACAGATGCACACACAATCCTTTAATCTAACTAACCAACAGTATGAGTGTAGCATGGGTAAACACAAAGCAGGTATTCTGACCTGTGGCTATTCCGTCAAACAGAGAGAGCACTCTGATTGGCTGCCTTTTCTCAGCTGACACTGGGGGGTACAACTTGGCAGGTTCCTGAGAGAGAGAGAGAGATAAAGACACAGAGAGAGAGATAAAGACACAGAGAGAGAGATAAAGACACAGAGAGAGAGAGATAAAGACACAGAGAGAGAGATAAAGACACAGAGAGAGAGATAAAGACACAGAAAGAGAGAGATAAAGACACAGAGAGAGAGATAAAGACACAGAGAGAGAGATAAAGACACAGAGAGAGAGATAAAGACACACAGAGAGAGAGAGATAAAGACACAGAGAGAGAGAGAGAGAGATAAAGACACAGAGAGAGAGAGAGATAAAGGCACAGAGAGAGAGATAAAGACACAGAGAGAGAGAGAGATAAAGACACAGAGAGAGAGAAAAAGAGACAGAGACAAAGGGAGAACAACTGTGAAAACAACTACCCAGCATCACCTTGCAGCCCCCACCCCAACCCCCCCCTCCTCCTAGTCACTCACAAAGTCCTGCACCCCCCCCCCCTCCTCCCAGTCACTCACAAAGTCCTGCACCCCCCCCCCCTCCTCCCAGTCACTCACAAAGTCCTGCACCCCCCCCCCCCCCTCCTCCCAGTCACTCACAAAGTCCTGCTCATGGTTGTTGGCGAAGAACAGCTGGAGCCTGGAGGGCCAGTCTTCCCGTCGCTGTAGCAACCCTTTGGTGTTGTGTGGTCCACACATGTAGCAGTTCCATGGATCCTCTTTAATGGCAACCTCTGCAGAGCCCACTCCAACGAGCAGATCAACACACTCCACACAGAAACACCTGCAAACACACACACACACACACACGACGAGGAACATCACTACACTGAATACATCAGATTCCTACTGAACTGATCAAAGACATGAGAGAAATGTAAAGGTGAGTTTGTTGTATTTGTTTGCAGGTGTGGTGGTGGTGTGGTGGTGGTGTGGTGCTGTGTGGTGGTGGTGGTGTGGTGGTGGTGGTGGTGGTGGTGTGGTGGTGGTGTGGTGGTGGTGGTGGTGTGGTGGTGGTGTGGTGGTGGTGGTGTGGTGCTGTGTGGTGGTGGTGGTGGTGGTGGTGGTGGTGGTGTGGTGCGGTGCTGTGTGGTGGTGTGGTGGTGGTGTGGTGCTGTGTGGTGGTGGTGTGGTGCTGTGTGGTGGTGGTGTGGTGCTGTGTGGTGGTGGTGGTGTGGTGCTGTGTGGTGGTGGTGGTGTGGTGGTGGTGGTGTGGTGCTGTGTGGTGGTGGTGGTGTGGTGGTGGTGTGGTGCTGTGTGGTGGTGGTGGTGTGGTGCTGTGTGGTGGTGGTGGTGGTGTGGTGCTGTGTGGTGGTGGTGGTGTGGTGGTGGTGTGGTGCTGTGTGGTGGTGGTGTGGTGCTGTGTGGTGGTGGTGTGGTGCTGTGTGGTGGTGGTGGTGTGGTGCTGTGTGGTGGTGGTGGTGTGGTGGTGGTGGTGGTGGTGTGGTGCTGTGTGGTGTGGTGGTGGTGCTGTGTGGTGGTGGTGGTGTGGTGCTGTGTGGTGGTGGTGGTGTGGTGGTGGTGGTGTGGTGCTGTGTGGTGGTGGTGGTGTGGTGGTGGTGGTGGTGTGGTGGTGGTGTGGTGCTGTGTGGTGGTGGTGTGGTGCTGTGTGGTGGTGGTGGTGTGGTGCTGTGTGGTGGTGGTGGTGTGGTGGTGGTGGTGTGGTGCTGTGTGGTGGTGGTGGTGTGGTGCTGTGTGGTGGTGGTGGTGTGGTGCTGTGTGGTGCTGTGTTGCTGTGTGGTGGTGGTGGTGCTGTGTGGTGCTGTGTGGTGGTGGTGTGGTGCTGTGTGGTGGTGGTGGTGTGGTGGTGGTGTGGTGCTGTGTGGTGCTGTGTGGTGGTGGTGGTGTGGTGCTGTGTGGTGCTGTGTTGCTGTGTGGTGGTGGTGGTGTGGTGCTGTGTGGTGCTGTGCGGTGGTGTGGCGCTGTGTGGTGGTGGTGTAGTGGTGGTGTGGCGCTGTGTGGTGGTGGTGTAGTGGTGGTGGTGCTGTGTTGCTGTGTGGTGGTGGTGGTGTGGCGCTGTGTGGCGCTGTGTGGTGGTGGTGTAGTGGTGGTGGTGTGGCGCTGTGTGGTGGTGGTGTGGCGCTGTGTGGTGGTGGTGGTGTGGTGCTGTGTGGTGGTGGTGTGGTGCTGTGTGGTGGTGGTGGTGTGGTGCTGTGTGGTGGTGGTGTGGCGCTGTGTGGTGGTGGTGGTGTGGTGCTGTGTGGTGGTGGTGTGGTGCTGTGTGGTGGTGGTGGTGTGGTGCTGTGTGGTGGTGGTGGTGTGGTGCTGTGTGGTGGTGGTGTGGTGCTGTGTGGTGGTGGTGGTGTGGTGCTGTGTGGTGGTGGTGGTGTGGTGCTGTGTGGTGGTGGTGGTGGTGTGGCGCTGTGTGGGGGTGGTTTGGCGCTGTGTGCTGACCTGCAGCAGTTGTTGTTGCCACACATGAGCACCTCCCTGCCTCCACAGCAGATGGTGCAGTAGGACTGGTAGCCGTCGTCGTCATACTGGTACGCACACTCCAGGAAGCAGTTCTGAAGGGCACAGGCCAAGGGTAGGGTTGACGAGTGTGTGTGTGTGTGTGTGTGTGAGAGAGTGTGTATGTGTGTGAGTGTGTGTGTGTGTGTGTGTACCTTGCAGCCCTGGCACATGGCCCCCATGAAGAGTGGGTGCTCCAGAGACACGTTGAGGCTTCCACAGGAGATACAGATGTCTGCAACACACCAGCAGGTGAGAGCAGGGTTACATTACATTTAGTCATTTAGCAGATGCTCTTATGTGTGTGTGTAGAGGACCGCACAGCCAGGCCAAAGTAGGGATCCAGGTGTGTGTGTGTGGATCTGTACCTTCAATATTCCTGCTCTTCTGTCGAATTTCAAAGATGAGTCTCTCTGAATGGAAACAAGAACAGTGCATAAGGTGTTAACCTGATTTTCCGAATTTTTGGATCAGATTTATTTTTTTTACATAGAAATAAATTCATATTTCAATTTTAAAGAGGTGAATTCAAAATCAGCAAATTGGCGGGCCGCCAAAAATAAATAATTGTATGGGAAACACTGATGTCTGTGTATGTGTGTGTGTGTTCCTACCTCTGGTCCCTTCATCGATGACCTCTCTGATCTTGGGTTTGTCAGCAGAGTTCTTGCGGGGCTTCTTGGCAGGAGGAGGCGTGTATGCAGCCTCTGGCTCCGCCCACATCTCTGGATACACTTCCTTATAAGGATTCCTCTCCTCTGCAGGGTCACATCCAGGTTATTACCTCAGCATTAAAACACTAGTGATGTGTGTGTGTGTGTGCGTGTGTGTGTGTGTGTGTGTACCCTCTGGAGGGTCCAGGCCCTGTGTGTGTGTGTGTGTACCCTCTGGAGGGTCCAGGCCCTGTGTGTGTGTGTGTGTGTACCCTCTGGAGGGTCCAGGCCCTGTGTGTGTGTGTGTGTGTACCCTCTGGAGGGTCCAGGCCCTGTGTGTGTGTGTGTGTACCCTCTGGAGGGTCCAGGCCCTGTGTGTGTGTGTGTGTACCCTCTGGAGGGTCCAGGCCCTGTGTGTGTGTGTGTACCCTCTGGAGGGTCCAGGCCCTGTGTGTGTGTGTGTGTGTGTACCCTCTGGAGGGTCCAGGCCCTGTGGTCCGCTTGGCAGGAAGCCCGTCATGGCCCATTCTATCATCTGTCTGTTCTGTAGCTCCACCCCCTGGCCCTCCCCCTCGTCACCTGCATCACAGGAAGGGAGGGGCCGACCTGCCCTGGTACTTGCAACCTACACACACACACACACACACACACACAGCCAACCACACACACACAAAGACAGTAGGTGAAACTGTTTGTAGAGGTCCCAGGTGAAGGTGGTTGTCAGTGTGCTGTGTCAGTGTGCTGTGTCAGTGTGCTGTGTCAGTGTGCTGTGTCACTGTGCTGTGTCAGTGTGCTGTGTCAGTGTGCTGTGTCACTGTGCTGTGTCAGTGTGCTGTGTCACTGTGCTGTGTCACTGTGCTGTGTCAGTGTGCTGTGTCAGTGTGCTGTGTCACTGTGCTGTGTCACTGTGCTGTGTCAGTGTGCTGTGTGCTGTGTACCTGCAGGGCCTCATAGATGGCTCTCCTGTACATGGGCTGCTTGTTGTAGGTGGGCTGGTGGAAGGCTGAAGAAAACGAGCTCAGGAGCATCAGCTTCTCTACACACACCTACACACACACACACACACACACACACACACGCACACACACACACACAGACAGAGAGGTTAGTCCCAAGCATGGCCGCACACGAGCACCAGTCAGGGGTTCTCCCGAGCGCTCACACTCACCACAGAGAACTTCCCGTCTCCAAACCACATGACCCAGCGTGTCCCCTCTGCGGCACGGCTCCTGCCGCTCATCCACCAGGACACGATCCTGCCGGGCCACCAGGAGAAGCCTCGCAGCTTCCCAAACACCAGCATCCCTATCCCAAAGCCCCGGCCGTCCTGACGCACACACACACACACACACACACATCCATACACACACACAAACACATCCATACAAGCACACACAAATAAAGACAGAGCAGTCAGTACAAGTGTCCTTGATTGTGACACCCACACCCACATTTCACACACATCACACATTACCTGGTACTCCAACTCCCTAGGCCTGGCTCGTTCTCCCCTGGCAACGGGCAGGGGTTCTGGCGTCATGGCGACGGTGGGAGAGGCAGGGGCGGTGTGTTGCTGGGGCGGAAGCGGGGGTGGAGCTGGGCTGGGTGGCCCCTCTTCTTTCTGGAAGTTCCCCTCTGATAGGTCCTCCATCACGCTCATCACAGCCTCGCGGTGAGCCTGTCGCTCAGCCTAAGGGCAGACATGGACCTCATGGTCACCAGGGCATCACAGGCATGGACCTCATGGTCACCAGGGCATCACAGACATGGACCTCAAGGGCACCAGGGCATCACAGACATGGACCTCAAGGTCACCAGGGCATCACAGACATGGACCTCAAGGTCACCAGGGCATCACAGGCATGGACCTCATGGTCACCAGGGCATCACAGGCATGGACCTCATGGTCACCAGGGCATCACACACAGGCATGGACCTCATGGTCACCAGGGCATCACAGACATGGACCTCAAGGTCATCAGGGCATCACAGACATGGACCTCATGGTCATCAGGGCATCACAGGCATGGACCTCATGGTCACCAGGGCATCACAGGCATGGACCTCATGGTCACCAGGGCATCACAGGCATGGAACTCATGGTCACCAGGGCATCACAGGCATGGCCCTCATGGTCATCAGGGCATCACAGACATGGACCTCATGGTCACCAGGGCATCACAGGCATGGACCTCAAGGTCACCAGGGCATCACAGGCATGGACCTCATGGTCACCAGGGCATCACAGGCATGGACCTCATGGTCACCAGGGCATCACAGGCATGGACCTCATGGTCACCAGGGCATCACAGGCATGGACCTCATGGTCACCAGGGCATCACAGGCATGGACCTCATGGTCACCAGGGCATCACAGACATGGACCTCATGGTCACCAGGGCATCACAGGCATGGACCTCATGGTCACCAGCGCATCACAGGCATGGACCTCATGGTCATCAGGACATCACAGGCATGGACCTCATGGTCACCAGGGCATCACAGGCATGGACCTCATGGTCACCAGGGCATCACAGGCATGGACCTCATGGTCACCAAGGCATTACAGGCATGGACCTCATGGTCACCAGGGCATCACAGGCATGGACCTCATGGTCACCAGCGCATCACAGGCATGGACCTTATGGTCATCAGGGCATCACAGGCATGGACCTCATGGTCACCAGCGCATCACAGGCATGGACCTTATGGTCATCAGGGCATCACAGGCATGGACCTCATGGTCATCAGGGCATCACAGGCATGGACCTTATGGTCATCAGGGCATCACAGGCATGGACCTCATGGTCACCAGGGCATCAAGCACAGACAGTAGGGGGGGGGCGGGGTTGTCTACTATCCTACCACATCTGATATTTTGCACACTATTTACAAATGTCATGTTTGTTTGTGCAATGTTTTGGCTGCTGTGTGGGAGCTAGGCTTAGCTCAGATGACAGATCCTGGGATTGTTTCTACAAACAGGAAATGAGCAGGCCATGGGTGGGGTCTTCACTATTACACAGGGTAAACTCTGGACTGATAGAGAGCCAGGCAGAAAAAGAGAGATAAAGAGAGAGTGGGAGAGAAAGAGAGAGATACAGAGAGTGGGATAGATACAGAGAGAGAGAGAGAGAGAGAGAGAGAGAGAGAGTGAAAGAGAGAGAGAGAGCGAGAGAGAGAGAGAGAGAGAGAGAGAGAGAGAGAGAGAGAGAGAGAGAGAGAGAGTAAAAGAATGTTTGAATGAAAGCATGAGTGAGTGTCTTGACAGCAGTATCCTCTCAGTGACCTCAGGACAGACCGTCTCTGCTCTGGCTCCTGTTCGACCTCTGACCTCCATAAACTCCTAATGTGCTTGTTACATGGATCACAGACACAGACCACACGCACAAATACACGCACACAAATACACAAATGCACGTGTGTATGCTTTTTGTCTTTCGGGTATTACTCTCATTAACAAGCGGAGCAGGTTCATGCAGGGGGACGCGATACCTAGCGCGTCACAGCAATCGTCATCACGCGTCAAGGCACACCTTCCTAATAGGGCGGGGTATATAGCAGGGATCCCAGCTCCTGCATTGCTAGTGCGACACAGACACTCGGTCTCCTGTGCCTCCGCCTCCCCGGCCTCCTCCCTTTGTCTGGTCCTTCTTTTCTCAGGGGGAATGTTGTTGCTGCTCTCTGCCCGGACGTCGAGACGGTGTCTCAGGAGACGGTGTCTCAGTTGGGTGCGGCAGGGAGCCGCTGCCAGCACAACCATACGCCAAATCAAATATTACAATAATGTAACGTGTGTAATAAAGTATCAAGTAACAGAACATTACTGAGTCCTCCTGCCTGGACCATCTCTCTCATTACTTTAAACTATTTGTTTCGGTGTATGTGTGCGTGTGTGAGTGTGTGTGTGTGTGTGAGAGAGAGAGAGCGAGAGAGAGAGAGAGAGAGAGAGAGAGAGAGAGAGAGAGAGAGAGAGAGAGTATGTGTGTGAACAAATGCTATGAGTTATATGTTTGAACTCTGATGAACTATCATGTCCTGGTCAGTGTTTTCACTCTTGACTCCTCCCCTCACACCTCTGACCCGTGAACTCTAACCCCTCCAACGAGCCGGCTACTAAACCACGCCCCTTTTATGACCGTGACTGACCCTGACCTCATGATGAACCCTTTAGGACACAATACACATACACACATTCCCGCCCCCCAACACACACATATACACTTTCCCACACGCACACACCAGCAAACATACAAACACCCATATTCAGTTATACTGCCTTCATAAATCAATAAGTTATGAAACTGTTTCAGTACACAACAACATTCCACACAACAGACTAGAACCAACAGAGGAACAGTCACTTCCTGATTAGTAGTAAGTGCATTAGATCATCTAACTACAACGTAATTTGATAAAGAAGGTTTAAACAGCAGTTATTCATGTTGAACCATAGATACACAAAATAGTCCTAAATGCTAAACTATGTACCATCTGTCAACATACACTGGAAACATCCCAGTTAACCACTTCCTAACAACACACACTCACGTGATCAAAGGTGGACTTCAAGGTTTACTGAACAACATCCTTTTAAGAAGCACAGCAAGATGTGAGTACCTGGGTAAACTTACTTTTTTAAAGCAGTACAGCCACACACACACACACACACTCGCACAAACAGACGGAAAAACAACTTACAGACAGGACATAGCACCTCTGCAACTGAAACGCTTCTCATCTCTCTTTCACTTCTTCCTCGGCTCTCCTCTCTTCTTCTCTCATCTAAAGCCCATCTTCCTTTCTTCCTCGACCCAAACCCCGCTCCTTTCTCCTCCCTCTCCTGTTCCTGCACCCTGCAACTCCCCTGTCCTTCCTCCTCTTTATTGATTGGTCAGCAGCGAGGTGTGTGATTTACTCTGACAGGTCCTTTACAGAGCAGATGTTGTAAAACTCCCCTACCACTAACATACACACACTTACATACGCAGCCAGACATACCAACACACATGCATGTATATACGTACCCTGACAAACACACACACACACACACACATGCAGACACATCTGGGCCCTAGCCAGACAGGCCGGGTAGAATTATAGCTGGTAGCCAGGGGGGGTTGGGGTGATGAGGTCCGGGGATTTGTAGAGAGGGAGAACTGGGGGGATGGTTGCCTGTGTGTGATGTGTATGTACGTGTCTTAATGGTGTGGGTTTGAGTGTGTGTAGAAGGTTTTAAGGACGTAGCGAGTGTTTATATGTATCCAGTATGTGTGTCGGCATATTTGCGTCGGTGAGTGTGTGTTGGTGTGTGTGGTATGTGTGTGTGATTGAGGATTAGAGCAGTATGGAGGTCAAGGGTTAGGTAAGCCTGAAGTTGACAAGGTAATAGGAGGTGTGAGGGTCAAAGCCTGGCTTGAACCTGACAGGGGTGTACACCCACACACACACACACACACGCACACACACACACACACAGACAGACAAACACTGCAAAAGCTTTTTAGCATGAGAAAGGATATATCTTTCATTCTAATGATCAATATAGTGAAACAAATGGACTATATTGGGTTACACTAAAGGTGGCACATACTGTGAAAGGCTATATAAAGTTACATTATCCCAGTACTTTCCCAGGCTCGCTAAAATCCAACTGAGATACTAAGGAGAGAACGCAACATACCGAGGTTTCATGGAAGTATAGAATTCCAATCTGGTAATGTACAGCAACCCCTCCCTGTCCCCCTTGCCCCCTCTCTCTCTCACTCTCCCCCCCCCCCTCTCTCTGTCTCTCTCTCTCTCTCACTCTCTCTTTCTCACTCTCCCCTTCCCCTCTCTCTCACTCTCCCCCCCCCTCTCTCTCTCTTCCTCTCTCACACACTCCCCCCCCCCCTCTCTCTCCCTCTCTTTCTCCCTCTGACTCTCTCTCTCTCTTTACCTTTCTCTCAACAATGTATTTATTCCATAGTGGATAATGGACAGAGTGAACAGCTGGCTGTAATTCTCCAGCAAGAAAAAAAACTTTGCTTAGAAAATCTGGAAACAGTTAACCCCTGTCTCACAGCTCCCCTCAGTTTCCCTCTCTCTCTCTCTCTCTCTCTCTCTCTCTCTCTCTCTCTCTCTCTCTCTCTCTCTCTCTCTCTCTCTCACACACACACACAGGCACACTCTTCTCTTTCACACACCTTGGTGGAGCTTTAAGCTTGTCTACAGTGCAGGGCTAGTAGACTGTGGTTGAGAGTGAAAGGTGTGGGGATTTAGTGTGACAGGAAACCACACGTACTTAAGCCATCCTCTCTACCTCTCTATCTCTCGCTCCTCTCTTTCTCTCTCACTCTCTCACCATCTCTCTCTCTCTCTGAAAAAGACTACATTGCTTCAGTGCTCTCTCTCTCTCTCTGTCTCTCTCTCTCTCACCTCTATCTTCCAGCGACTGATCCACTCATCCCTCTGTCTCCTGCTGATGTAATATGGGTCTCCTGCCTGAAACGTCACTCTGGGCACAGGCCTCCTCCGCAGCCTGCCGCTATCCCCCTGCACACACACACGCACGCACGCACACACACACACACACACACACACACACACACGCATGTGCACACACATACATACAAGGTTCCGTTGGGACACCAGAATACTAAAGTTACTGTGTAAAGTCCTTCTAGAGCACGTGCAGAAGTTGCTGTGCACGTGCCTCTGGGTGCGAGCCGCATCCCTCTCAGGTGGAGTCATGCAGGACAGGTGAACGGCAGCTCATGCTTACCTCCATCTTGGGGGAGTCACAGGTGCCGTCGTCTGTCTCATCTAAAAAGACAAGAGAGACCGTCAGGAGAATGTGTGAGTGAGTGTGTGTGTGTAAGTGTGTGTGTGAGTGTGTGCGTTCACTCACGCCTCTCAGGATGTTCTAGTTTCCGGCGCCCACGTTTCCTGCGAGGGGAGGGGTCTGTCTCCTCAGGGGGCGTCGGGGGGGCATTAACACAGGGGTCAGAGTTCACCAGGTCCTGAAAGTGGGAGAGTGAGAGCGAGAGAGACATAGAGAGAGAGGGACATAGAGAGATGAGGAAACGTTTTGTGTGTCAGCTGCGGTGTGGTACAGACATGTGCTAATTGTGACTTTTCACACACTGTGGCACCCACCCACACACACACACACACACCCACACACACACACACTACGTCTTAGAGTCAATGCTTGTTAGCACGATGTTAAGCAGGTGTGCCTGAGGGAAAGTCTGCACAGGATCAGCCTGAATGACCCCTCTAATCACTCTCTCTCTCACACACACACTCACAAACACACACATGCTCACACACACACTCACAAACACACACACGCTCAAAAACACACTCATAAACACACACATGCTCACAAACACACATTTCTGAATGTAGTACTAAGGGTGTCTGTGGGGAAAGAAGTTGCTTAGTTAATTCTGTCATTAGCAGTCATATAGACAATCCTGGGTGTATAATTAAGCTGGCATTACAATAGCCTGTGTTGATACAGTTTGTGTTTATTGAAGTAGACTGCTAACACATTTATAACAGCATTTTGTCACATGACCAGGTATTTTAACGAAGCAGACAAACTTACAGTATTTGGTATGATGATTATCGATGATATTTTTTTGCTATTGTCCTACTATCTTATATTATGAACCCTAGCTAAAACAGTAGCGCTGCAAAGTACATTTAATGATGCTAACCACTAATACTACATTCTCTAACTGGCTAGCAGTGTTTTATAGGCGTGTTGCTAACAGGCTAGCAGTGTTTTATAGATGGGTCGTTAAGAAGAAAGAAAGAACGGTGGGGGCAGAGGGGGGGATTGTTGCGAGAGTAGAAGCTACGCTAACGCTAACTAGCGCTAACAAGCCTGGCGAGACTAATGAACAGGTGAGAAGATCTATAAAACACAAGGGACAAAGTGCCCCTGGAACAACCACACCCCGCACAGACACAAAGAGAGAAAGATTAAAAACCTAAAGTACACAGACGCAAACTTGTAAGAAGAGATGATCCGCCATGGGCCTACTTCAGAAAGAGCCGTGAGTGTATCGCCCCCTCTGTTTCGTACCAATGAAGGACCTTCTGTGCTAAAGCACGGAGTACATTTAGGACCAGAGAAGAACAAACATACAGAAATAGAGGGTGGGCGGGGGCTCTATAAAGAGAGAAAAAACATAGAAAACTCACAGGTGGCGCTTCACCCCCTTACAGCAGCGCCACACTCTTGAAAACCACCTTTCGCACATTTCTTTACCCTCTCAATTCATCACGCTCTTTCTCTATCTTTCTCTCTCTCTTTCTCTCTTATCCTCCACTTCCTCTCGTTCTCTCTCCAGCGCCAACTTCCTGTTTTTCATTCACATTCAAAGCTGACCTCATGCACGTGAAGCCCTATCTTGGTTCAGCATGTATTAGCCATGTAAAGTACCTGGTGTTCTATACAAGACCGAAACTGTCAGAACAGCAGGATAACCATGACAGTGACATTGACCACCTCAAACGTCCTTCTGGTTCCCTCACTGCCAGTTGTGTTTTCATTCCCTGTGAAGGGGTCACAGTGTTAAGGCGGGCTCAACGTTGTCCTTAAGCCCAGAGCCAGGATCACATTACCCTAACCCCCTACCCACCCACCCTAATCATAACAATAAGCAGGAGTGAGAGAGAGAGAGAGAGAGAGAGAGAGAGAGAGAGAGAGAGAGAGAGAGAGAGAGAGAGAGAGAGAGAGAGAGAGAGAGAGAGAGAGGGAGGAGTAAGAAAATATCTGGCATCCTCTCAACTTCACGCAGCTTCTAAAGGGGCCTGGGTGAATGGGGCTCAGTGTAGACTGTGGTTAGACACAGTACACACATGCCTGCAAACTAACACATGGACACACACATGCACACACATGCACACAGCTACCCACAGGCTCAGAAACACATGGTTTCAACGGCAGAGATGAGAGAGGAATAGCAGAGAGGAGGAAAGAGGGGGATGTCTTTAAATAGCTCAGAGAGAGAGAAGAGAGAGAGAGAGAGAGAGAGAGAGAGAGAGAGAGAGAGAGAGAGAGAGAGAGAGAGAGAGAGAGAGAGAAAGAGACAGAGAGAGAGGAGCCAACTAATCCATTTAACTATGGAACTATCACTATTACTGGTCTGGATGGATTGGTGTGGAGGAGGGAGGGGGAAGGCGGGAAAAGTGAGAGAGTAAAATGATATACAGTAAATCCTCCCTCCCTCTTTTTCTTCCTTTCTCTGGTCTATAGTTAGTCTGTCAATCTCATAGCTCCACCCTTAGCACCACACAATGGCTCTATTCCTGGATACATTCTGGAGGGCGTGCGAGGGTGTGTGCGAGAGTGTGTGCGAGGGGGTGTGCGCGTGCTGTATGTGTGTCTGTGTGTTAAAGGGGTGTGGGTATGAGAGGGAGTTTGGAACTTCACACGGGGTGTAAAAAAGCGGAAAAACTGGAAGGGGAAAGAGGGAAACCACAAGGGGTTCCAGTCCTGGCAGGTTCCATCTGAGTCGCTGCGGGGCAGACACCCCGGGGCAGACACACGGAGCGGCTCACTTCAGCCGGGCCGGCCGGCTCTCTCCTGGAGGACTACTACTTCCTGCGACCCTCCAGGTTCCCAACCCTATCAGGCTTTCCCATCCTTACATCGTTCTCTTTCTACTGTTCTTGAAAGCCTGAGGTGCGAGGCAAGCGAGGTTTAGGCCGAGATGGAAGGAGAGATAGGGGAGGATGTGAGGCGTTGCCTTCTGACAGGGGGCTTAGTCAGGCAGACTACCTGTCAATGCTCAGACAGC